>NW_022142106.1:0-57500 GCF_007565055.1 Rhinopithecus roxellana | reverse complement strand
TAGTCTGGGAGTGATTACTGAGGAGAGCGGCATGGAGGACCCAGTCGTGGGGTCCCTCTCAAGCACACCCTCACCACAGTGGGAATGCGGGTCTCAACCTCCCTAGGCCTCTGTGATTTTTGTCTATCACATACTCACCTCCAGCAGGGATGTCTATGGTGATGAGATGAGGGAGGATCATAGTACATGTGGCACTTAGTGGGCTTGTGGTAAGTGGACGCTGGCATCAGTGGAACAGGAGACTGGGCGCTGCGTGTGCATGCACTCACGTGTTGGTGGCATGGGTGGACAGAGGAGAGAGGGATGCTCTGCAGTTCTCCTGTTGGTCTGTCACCCCCGCTGTTGTGAGCAGAATCCGTGAGTGTATTCTGTTGCCCCAGTCAAGTTGGTAGGCTGATTGCTCAATTTTCTGCTTCCACTTTTGATTTCTTAAGAATGGAAAAAGGAATACTTCAGTGACTTTTCTGGTTGATGGCATACATTCCTTGATACCACCTTAATGCTTTTTAATTTCTGTGTATTTTGGATGTTGGAGCTTGCCTGACATCTGTGTTTTTATACCTCACCCTCTCGCGTAACTGTTGGCCACACCAGGTCCAGAGAGAAGTGACCAGACCAATTGGTAGCAGGGCTAGGACTGGAATTCCCCAGGCTTTTAATGCCCAGCAGGCTCTGTTTTCTGTATTGCACTGCTCTTCCCTATTTTGACATCTGTTAGGACAGTGGTGTGAAATGTGCTGGGCACTTTTGGGGTGTGCTAGGAGTGTGGCAGATTTCAGACGGCATTTTCCCCTGGTTCTGAATTCTCATTGCTCAGAGTCAGTCTCTAGGCTACTGACCGGAAGATACAGGAAGTTGTTTTGTATGGCAAACTAGCCAGGCATTTTTTTCATCCGGCAATTGATTTGGTTTGGACTGGAATAAACTCTGTATTGGTTTCTTTGCCAATATTATTAGGGAGTGGAGTCTGACTTGTTAACTTAGCCGATTCGTAGTGCTTAAAATCTCATTGAGTGTGTGTTGAACTGAGCGGAAGTATGAGAGCTCTTGGACAGTGGTTTGCAAACCTAGCTACTTCTGGGGGGCTGTGAAAAAAGCAGCGTGCTTACTCCAGACCAGTTGAATAGAATCTGCAAGAATGAGCCTGGGCAGCTATAGTGCTGTTAAAAACCCCCATGTGTTCGGATATACCGTAAAGGTTGAGAACCACTGCTCCACAGTGAATTGGAGGCCTGGATCATAGATGTGCCTTATGCTTTCACCAGCTTAGAATGGTTCTTTTGTGCTTTAGAACTGTGAAAAAAATGTTATGCCAACATGTGGAAATAGCCAAATGCCACATCCTGTTACTACCTGCCATGATGTATATTTACCAGTTATTCACTCTATTGATCTCTACCATTCCAGCATTTCTTCATGGAACAATATTTTGACAGTTGGTTATGCAGAACCAAGTAAGTCTAGTTTGATTGGCGGGAGCGATTTGGGTATGAAGTACTCTTTAGGCATTTATTGAACTCTTTTTTGTATCACCTCTGTGCTGGACAGTTTATAAATATTACTTTTTAAGCAAGGCCTATGGAGTCAGGCTGTCTGGGTCTTGCTAACTAGCTGTGTCATTTGGGGCAAGTTTTTAAGCTTATATAAACCTGACTTTCATCTATGAAATGGGATGACAAGGGGTCATTATCATCTCACAGGATGGTGCAAATGTGTGTGTAAAGTGCTTAGTTTGGTGCCTAACACATAGCAACTACTCAGTAAAGTTATTATTACACCATCATACACCATCATCATCATTTTTTTTTTTTTTTTTTTTGAGACGGAGTCTGGCTCTGTCACCCAGGCTGGAGCGCAGTGGCCGGATCTCAGCTCACTGCAAGCTCCGCCTCCCAGGTTCACGCCATTCTTCTGCCTTAGCCTCCGGAGTAGCTGGGACTACAGGCGCTCGCCACCTCGTCCGGCTAGTTTTTTGTGTTTTTTAGTAGAGACGGGGTTTCACCGTGTTAGCCAGGATGGTCTCGATCTCCTGACCTCGTGATCCACCCATCTTGGCCTCCCAAAGTGCTGGGATTACAGGCTTGAGCCACCGCGCCCGGCCAATTTTTGTATTTTTAGTACAGACGGGGCTTCACCATATTGGCCAGGTTGTTCTTGAATTTCTGACCTCAGGTGATCCTCCTGCCTTGGCTTCCCAAGGTGCTGGGATTACAGGCATGAGCCGCCACGCCCGGCCTTGAACTTTCTTTCTATGGGAATCTACAAAAGCCAGCTTTTGAGTCTAGTGGCAGAAAACCTCTTCTTCATTGTTTGGATGTGCTGTGAGCTTGGAGGGCTTCAAGCCCAGCTGAAAAAGCTGTAGTATTTTATGTCAGTTGGCTGTCTTGGAGAACTTAATGAGCACTGGGCTGGAGTGATACTGTCAGAGTTCATGAGCTGTTTGAGGCTCTCGAAGCCTAGATACTGAGGTTGCCCAAATACATCTGCTGGACTCACTATTTCTCTCGGGAGTAAGGGTTGGAAAATGCTGTGGTCTTAACTCTGCTCTTAATTTTACAGTGCTATTATTAATGGTAAGAATGATTTCATACGTTTGTATTTTGCTTCGTAATTCACAGAAAATTTTAAAATCCATTATCTGATTTTATTCCCTCAGCAGTTCTGTGAAAAAGGCAGAGCAGTTTTCACATCTTCTGTTTTCCCATGATTCTCTTGTGGCTCACAGAAGCTAAGAGCCTTCATCAAGGTCATAGGGTGAATGAGTCGCAGAGCTGGGAGTAGAGGCTCAGGCTTCTAGGGACCCTGTTTCTTCCTCGAATAGCTCTCTCTAGTGGCGCTATGCTCAGGTAACTGCGCATGCTCGGTGTGGTCTTTTGTAAATCCCTGCCCCATTTCGGGGGAGGTTCTTGGGAGGCTTCTATTCATTTTGGAGCATTTCAGTATCTTGTCCTCTCTCCCTCCTCCCAGATGCATGGGCATTTCTGCAGGCCCCCAGGCTGGCCCTTGTGCGTGGGGGCATCTCCTGCCTCCAAGTTGTTTGCATGCCCCTTCTGAAGGTGCTCTTCCCCGCATGGAGCCCCCTCGTGCCTGCCTCCACACTGCAGGCTGTTCCGTACATGTTACTGACTCAGCATCGTTGTTTTCTAGAAATGGGACGGGGTATGGATGCCAAGTTCTTTTCTGTGTGAAGGCTGCGATTGTATCATCTTGCCTTCCCCGTGTGTGCTCCTTGAGGGTGTCGCTGTGCTGCGGTCATCTGTGTTCCCTAGGGTGCCTCCCTTGGAGTCCCGGCCGTAGCAGACATGCAGTCAGTGCTCATGGCCTAAATGAGAGGAAGGCCAACAGAGCCATTAAATCTGGAAAATGACAGGTGAGGGAAAGGAATTTTTATTTAAGTCATGTGAAAAAGAAATCTTTTTAGAAAAGTTGACCTGTTTCTCAACTGGAGTTGAATTTCAGCTCAGAAAAGCAGCTGTGTGCCCAGAGGGCTTTGGGATTTCAGTTTGTGACAGATGAATTGAATTTGTTGTTGTATGAATGTATTATCCTTTTGTGGTTTTATTAGGCCTTTCTCCCAAATGGAATTGATTTTTCTATAAAAGTCACACTTCCTTTTTGAGAAGTGTAACACTAATTGTATGGGATGGTCTCCCAAAAGATTACCTGCCAGGAACCAAACACACTGCCTCAGACTCACGGCCCCTGGTTTCTGCCTGTGCAGCTGCAGGGCAGAGAGGCACGCTCGAGCTGAAATCAAGACGCATGTCTGCATCTTCTCTTTCTTTACTGCTGTTCCGTCTCTGAGCTGGCCTGCCTTCAACGTCTAGGAGCTTGGTGTGTGTAGATACATTACGGTATGGAGGAGGGATATGGTGTTGCAACAGCCAGGAGGCTCGCTGAAGTCTCTGTTCTCTTCCTGCTCACTGCTCTGACTTTGTATAAGTCACATTTGTAGGGCTGTGCACAGTGGCTTACACCTGTAATCCCAGGACTTTGGGAGGCTGACCTGGGAGGATCTCTTGAGCCCAGAGTTTGGAACCAGTCTGGGCAACATAGTGAAACCCCATCCCTAGAAAAAATAAAAAATAAAAAATTAGCCAGGTGTGGTGGCTCATGCCTGTAATCCCAGCTACTGGAGAGGCTGAGATGCGAGAATCACTTGAGCCCAGGAAGTCGTGGCTGCAGTGAACCATCATCACGCCACTGCACTCCAGCCTGGTCAGAGCAAGACCTTGTCTCAAAAAGCACAAAAACAAACAAACAAAAACCCATTTGTAATAGTGGCAGTAGTTAACTTTTGAAAGTTTGGAGAAAAGTTCCTAAATAACCTGTGACCATGGACAACTTACTTAGCCTTTCTCTGCCTTAGTTTCCTCATCTATGAAAAATGAGAGAATATGGTACTGATCTTACAGGATTTGAAGGAGAACTAAACGAGATCAAACTCAGAGCCTGGCACATCGTGAGTGTGCACTCAATGTTATTATTCAACATTTTAGAGGAAAAACATGCTAATGGGTCATTATGGCTAAACATAGTCTGTCACTGGCGTTACTCATGGTATTGGAAGGAACTTGAATTCCATATAGATAGTGTGATGGAGAAAGTATTTTGGGCATTGACAGTGTTTATTCAAAGAAAAAAGGACGTGTCTGTCCTGTATGGAGAGCCGTTTCCGCTTGTTTCTTTAAATGCTATGGGAAAAGCAGTCGACCCTGTGCTCTCTGCCGGACAGCTTCAGTCTCCGTGTATTGATTTGGCCAATTGTCGCTCACTGTCATCATGGCAGCAGCAGTTGAAGGGACAGCTTGTCTTGATTTACATTTTTGGGTGTTTGTGCTATTTATAGACAATTAAGACATGGAAGCCTGTTTATGACAAGCTGGCAAATTCAGCAAAACATGCAAAAACCTGTTAGCACAGTTTGCACGTGTACGGGCACAGAGCAGCCAAATAAACACACACGTTTTCCTGTATTTTAAAAACTCTCTAAAAAAAAAAAAGACATTAAACCATTGTCCAGATGGTTTATAGGGCTAGAGCATTTTCCTTGAAGTACATGAGTATGGCTGTCAGACATCTGAAACCCGAAGCCATCTTAAAACATCATTTTGATGCTACCCCTTACCTGCCCTTTTTTTCCATTTGTAAGGGACAAGGATCCAGGAAGGAAAGTATCAGCCTACAAAGGCTTTTGTTACAATTAATCGTTCATGGTCTGTCTTTTGGTATCTTATTCTCTGTTTACATTTCATTTTTATTTTTTTTTTTTTGGAGACAGAGTCTTGCTCTGTCACCCAGGCTGGAGTGCAGTGGTGTGATCTCAGCTCACTCCAACCTCTGCCTCCCAGGTTCAAGGGATTCTTGTGCCTCAACTTCCTGAGTAACTGGGATTACAGGCGTGTGCCACCACGTCCAGCTAATTTTTATGTTTTTAGTAGAGACAGGGTTTCGCCGTGTTGGTCAGGCTGATCTTGAACTCCTGAACTCAGGTGATCTGCCTGCCTCAGTCTCCCAAAGAGCTGAGAGTACAGGTGTGAGCCACCGCACCTGGCTGCTGTTTCCATTTTGTAACACTAGCATCACCCCAGTGTAGGGTGGCTAGGGGTATTCTTCTTTCCTGTTTCCTGGTGTATTTTCCTCTACAGCATTGATCACTCTTTAACATACTTTTTGGTTGTCTGTCTCTACCTACAAAAATATATGTTCCCTGTTATATCACCAGTGCCTGGTACATAGATAGTTAGTCAATATTTGTTGAATGAATGAATGAATGAATGAATGGGCTGAAAGAACCTGATTCTTCTTTCTTCTGTCACTTCACATCAAATGCTTTTGTAAAATGCTGTGTGAACAGGGATCATAAGCAGGAGAGATTACACACATTGCTGTGGGATAGCCCATCATCCTCAGATACTTGTCTGGAAGGAGGTGGAGTACTTGAGTAGAAATGATACAAGATAACTTCTTCAGGAAATCAGCCAAGAGTCACCGCTTTTCACATAGGCGTGTGATGTTTGCGTATGTGTGTATGAAGAGCTGTCGTGGCCTAGAATCACGGGCCTTTAGATCCCTTGTACAGATAGAAAAGTAAAGGCCAGGCCGGGTGCGGTGGCTCAAGCCTGTAATCCCAGCACTTTGGGAGGCCGAGGGGGGTGGATCACGAGGTCAGGAGATCGAGACCCTCCTGGCTAACACGGTGAAACCCCGTCTCTACTAAAAATACAAAAAACTAGCTGGGGAAGGTGGCGGGCGCCTGTAGTCCCAGCTTCTTGGGAGGCTGAGCCAGGAGAATGGCGTGAACCTGGGAGGCAGAGCTTGCAGTGAGCTGAGATCCGGCCACTGCACTCCAGCCTGGGCGACAGAGCGAGACTCCATCTCAAAAAAAAAAAAAAAAAAGAAAAGTAGGCCGGGCGCGGTGGCTCAAGCCTGTAATCCCAGCACTTTGGGAGGCCAAGGCGGGTGGATCACGAGGTCAGGAGATCGAGACCCTCCTGGCTAACACGGTGAAACCCCGTCTCTACTAAAAATACAAAAACCTAGCCGGGCGAGGTGGAGGCGCCTGTAGTCCCAGCTACTCGGAGGCTGAGGCGGGAGAATGGCGGGAACCCGGGAGGCGGAGCTTGCAGTGAGCCGAGATCGCGCCACTGCACTCCAGCCCGGGCGACACAGCGAGACTCCGTCTCAAAAAAAAAAAAGAAAGAAAGAAAAGTAAAGGCCGAGGCCCAGGAGTGTTGCAGGCCACCCAGGTAGAGTCCCTGTCTGCCCTTCTCAGTGTCCGGTCACTTCTCACTGCACTCCCCTCTTTACTGCTAAAGCCACCTTCCCTGACTCAGAATGTGTAACCATGAGGGAGAAAATGTACTCCAGGCTCACAGTTTGTGGAGAAAAAACCCAGCAGCTGAAAATAAAGTTCACAAAGTTTGTACCTACAAAAGGTTGCCATTTCTATCATGTCTTTAAATGTCCCTGTTTCTCATACATTTTATAAACAAGACAGTAGAAGAAGATTCGGGAACAGCAATGTTAGAACAAGGGGGAAAAAATCACACCTAGAGCAGCCCAGTTTCTGTTTTCTTCTCAGTTTAGGGCTGAGGCACTTTAGCTTCCTGTCTAAGTGACCACTCAAATCTGATTGGAAGCCATTATGGGCTTGTAATTATCCATAATTTTAGGAAGACAGATGCAGCACCAACTCTGTTCTCTAATAGCAGGCTTATTCTTTTTAAATTTGCATGGGAGGAGAAGCAGATGGCGAGGTGGGATAAGCGTTCAGATGCTTGGTCATTGACAGCTTTTTACTCTCACGTATCACATGGGGATTTGGGACCCGGGAAGCCCGCTGAGAACTGATGATTATCTGTCCCCTAAACAGCTGGGATCTTTTTCATTCTGAGCTCAGAAAGATTGCTCCTACTGCAGCCAGGGAAGACAGGTTGTTGACTGGTTAGAAATCATGGTAGGTTATTTTCTCCACCCGCAGTTCGCAGTTGGAAAGCAGAGCTATGAAAAAGTTGTCTTCTCTATTGTATTTCAAATCTGGGTGTTTAAAAAATTATGTAAGCAAATTAAGCATTTCTTTAATGGTAGTTGTGTGTGTTCTTGATGCGAATGAGAGGTTCATTCCCTTGTAAAATCCCTGGGACTTTATAGGAAGATGTGAGCCTTATAACCAAAGTTGGTTTTCTAGATGATCATGTAGACATGATGCTGAGCACCAGACAAAGATGTGGATTGAAGCGATTTAAAAAAAAAAATTGTCTGAGTTAAGATTTTACACCAATATTTAGAAAATCAGCAAAAGAACTTGGAGGAATGTTCTCAGGCATGCAGTTCAGCCCCCTGCCCACATTGTCATAAAATCCGAGTGTGCGTACAGGGAGATGCATTCCTTTCTGTTCTCATTACAGGTCCTTCCCTGGCTCTGCACCTGCCTGTCATGCGCGTCTGTGTGAAGAGATCGCCAAACAGGCTTTGTGTGAGCAATAAAGCTTTTTAATCACCTGGGTGCAGGCGGGCTGAGTCCGAAAAGAGAGTCAGCGAAGGGAGATAAAGGTGGGGCTGTTTTACAGGATTTGGGTAGGTAAAGGAAAATTACAGTCAAAGGGGGGTTGTTCTCTGGTGGGCAGGAGTGGGAGTCACAAAGTGCTCAGTGGGGGAGCTTTGTGAGCCAGGATGAGCCAGGAAAAGGAATTTCACAAGAGAATATCATCCCTTAAGGCAAGGACCAGCCATTTTCACTTCTTTTGTAGTAGAATATGATCAGTTAAGGCGGGACAGGGCATTTGCACTTCTTTTGTGATTCTTCAGTTACTTCAGGCCATCTGGGTGTATACCTGCAAGTCACAGGGGATGCGGTGGCTTGGATTGGGCTCAGAGGCCTGACATTGCTCTCTTCCCTACCTTCCCTACCTTTTCCCTCCTGTGCAGCTCTCTCACAAAGTGATCATTTTGCACCTCAAGTATGGAATTCTACAGAATAAGAGCCAACATGCTGGGGATGGAGGCTTTATCACGGTGCTCTGCATATTTTAATCTTGGGTAGAAAGTATGGAAAAGTATGGGATACATGTGGTTTGATGTCAGAAGGACGTTGTGAACTTGACGTGGACTGAGAATGTTCAGGTGTAACAGGCACCCCGGCTTCATTAAATGAGACTTCTCCATCTCCCTGCCAGGCACGCACAGGTGTATGGTCCACATTTTATGTGTTATCCTTATCTAGAGTGTGCCTTATCATCATGCTTAAAGTTCCATGATGATATTCTTCCTCATAGAGTAGGTCCCAAACCGCATTCAACACAGAAATGTACTCTTGCTATTATACGTAGAAAGTGCTTTCATATACCAAGTGGGAGAGCAGTCCTAAAATCTGGGCTGGAATCACAGAAGGAAGGCTATGGGAAGCAACAGATTCCCTCGTCCAAAACAGGACCAAGAGAAGTGAATTTGCGTAAGGCCCTGACAGTGTCTCAAGGTAGCATTTGAACCTAACAGTTTCTTGACCTATTTCTTTAAATGATTAGTCGTGCTTCCTCTGATTCCTGTATAAACATATTCCTCATTCATTCTTTTGTTTCAGTGAATTATTGCGGTGCTACCACCTAACAGTATTTGAGTCAAAATGTGGCAGTGTTTATCCCTTTCCAAGGTGTTTAGTTGCACACTTTTTCAAAGTTGTGCTTACAGTTTCTTGTGGGTTGTAAGGTGTCCTTTCAGAAGCCAATCGTGTGGTGTATTTATGTTGATTGTTGGAGGTAGTTTGGTTAGAACCTACTTTGAGTGGCTGGTGTGGGCCTGGGGCACAGTGACAACTACCTGCTTCATGGGCAGAGATGAAGTAATTGCTTCCTGGGAAGTACCATCCTCCTGGCCACACTCTCCAGCCCATTTCAATTGTGTTGGTTTCCTCGCATCTGCACCTTTCTGGCTTCATGTGAGTCTCGTTTATTTGAGCATATGACTTCAGGCTGTGGGGAAGAATGGCCATTTTAGGACAGAGATGCACACAAAGGAACAACTGGCTAAATGTGAGTGAAGACATTCTTAGGGGGGTTTCATTTCTTTTCTTCTGTAACAGGCAGTCTGGGAAGCATTCTAGACACGTGGCCTGCACTGTCACAGTTCCTCCTTGCAGGATCGCAGATGTTTGGAGATTGTAGTGATAACCGTTATCATTGAGAATGTCATTCTCGCAGGCTCTAATAAGTCAGGATTTATTCAGTGTTAATTTGTTAAAGACAACTGTATTTCTAGCCAAATCCATGTTAGACGTTTCTCCTGGCAGTGTTGCTGGGGCTATTCCCGTGGCTTAGTCTTAGGGAAGCACACGCCTTTGAATACTGCTGAAGCTGTGAGTACCCAAAGCGCACTGGAGTACTTTTGCCATATGGGGTGTTAGTCACTGATACACGTCTCAGTCAGACCTGATGGATTCTTGACCCCTTCCTTTTTTAATTTTTTAATTTTAATTTAAAGTTTTGTTTTTTAAGAGCACAACCCCTCAGGTGGCCACCGTGAATCTCTGGTGTCTTCAGTTGGTTGAAGCCTATTTGCCGTCTCTGGTTCAAACATATTCGAAGCCTGATGATGCTTCCCTCGGTTGTTCTTCTGCTGTGTGACCTCCGCGCCCGCAGGGTTCAAGACTGTCAGAGCTGGGAGCCACCTTCACAACTACCAGGGTTTCGGGAACCTCCTTTATCTAGCCCTGGGGATGGAAGAGATGTCATCAGAGGTGAAGGCTTACTAGGTTTACATGCCATTGATAATGAATGAGGAGGTTTTCTGTTATATAAGGGGAGCTTCTTATAATGCGCTTTAGTAGGGTAAAGAAGCTTTTGAGGTTTGCTTTCTCTGCAAGGATAATTTGTGATCCTGCCCTTGCTTTCAACAAAAATATAATTTGCATACCAGTGCATGTTGTATTACTGAGCATTGGCTGACAAACGGTTCTTAACTCGTCATTCACTCAGCCACTGTTTCTTGAATGGCATGTGTGCCAGCTGTAGTAGGAACTTGCTAAGGCTCTAGGACTAACCCTTATGAAACAGGGGTCCTGGGGGAAGCAAATGCATATAACTATAAACGTTTGTGGGGATATCAGAGGGGGTGCACTATAGGTGCAAAACTTCATTCATTCATTGTCCTATCTAGGAGGTTTTGTGTCTTAGCAGCGTGTTCCATGGTAACACATTCCTGTATCAAAATATTCATCATATTATTTTGAAATTCTCTGCTTAGGTATGTATTTTCCCCACTAAGTTTAGAACTGGTTAAGGACAGGCTATGGGGTATGTAATATATGTACACACACACACACATATATATTACCATTGTAAATATACAACATATATTTATATATATACACACATATATATTTCTCCCTCTATATACACACAACACACACACACATATATATACACACACACGTATATATGAAATACATACACACACACACACACACTTCTGCCAAGCACAGAAAGTCAAAACTAGGCAAGGGTTCTTTTAGGGTTCATGAAAAAATAGATGTGCTTAGTTGAGAGCGTCCTTAAGTTGCCAGGGGAAAGACAGGATGGAGTCACAAAGGGAGATAGTTTTTTTTTTTTTTTTCTCCTTTGTTTAACTCTTGAATTCAAAATAATCCAGACTTACGGAAAAGTTGCAAAAATAGTACAGAGAATTCCCGTATGGTCTTCCCTCAGGTTCCCCAAACATTTCACCCCATTTGTACTTTCTTTTTCTCTCTCTGTAGATATAATTTTTTTTTTTTTCTGAAATGTTTGAGAGTGGAAGGTAGAATGCAGGGCAGGGTGAAAGGTGGAAGGAGAGAGGTGGTTTGGGAGGCTTTTTTTGGTTTTTTTAACCTTCTGAGATGGAGTTTCGCTCTTGTCACCCAGGCTGCAGTGCAATGGCACGATCTCAGCTCACTCTAACCTCTGTCTTCTGAGTTCAAGTGATTCTCCTGCTTCAGCCTCCCGAATAGCTGGGATTACAGGCACCCACCACCATGCTCAGCTAATTTTTTGTATTTTTAGTAGAGGGGTTTCACCACGTTGGCCAGGCTGGTCTTGAACTCCTGACGTCTGATGATCCACCTGCCTTGGCCTACCAAAGTGCTTGGGATTACAGGCATGAGCCACTGTGCCTGGCGATTGGGAGGCTTTTGCAGTAACCCAGAGCGCCATGATGAGGGCTGGACCTAGTTGGAAATGATGAGGAAGGTGAGAAGTGGTTAGGTCTGGCATATATTTTGAAAGGAGAGTTTAAATGGGTTGGATGATGAGAGAGAGAAAAAGAAGTTTTAAGGATGATGTCAAGGATTTTGGACTGAGTAACTGGAAGACTAGAGATGCTGTTATTGGGATGGGGAAGATTATGGGAGGAGTGGGTTATAGCAGGGGGAATCAAAAGTGCGTTTTGGGCATGCTAAATTTGAGGTCCAAAAAGAGATGTTAAGAAGTGTTGGCCGGACACGGTGGCTCACGCCTGTAATTCCAGCACTTTGGGAGGCTGAGGCAGGCAGATCACCTGAGGTCAAGAGTTCGAGACCGGCCTGATAATTATTAAAATCGATCATTGATGTTTACTAATTAATCATATTATTGCTGCTAATACCTCAGCGGGTGTACACCTACCTGTGATGTTGTTCCTAATATCCAGGGACAGGACATGATCTTAGTTTTAATATCGCAGTAGGTGTACACTCACGCTGTGACACTGATCCTAATATCCAGGGGGTAGAGTATGAAGTGACTCCCAACATAGCAATGAACGGACAGCCACCCGGTGATATTGCTCCTAATATTCATGGAAGAAGCATATGATATTACTCCCAATATCGCAGGGAGGATACAGCTCTTCTGTGATATGGTTCCTAGTATCCGGAGGGGGAGAGGATGATAATAGTTCCAGTATCGCAGGCTGTGTTCACCCGCCCTGTGATATTGTTATGAGGATCCTGGAAAGGATATGACTCCCCATAGAGCAGGAGGCGTACATCCAGCCTGGGATATTGTTCCTAATATCCATGGAGAGGAGAGGCTGATATTACTCCCAATATGGCAGGGGGTGTACATCCACCCTATGATATTCTTCTTAATATTCCAAGGCTGAGAGGTTGATATTACTCCCAGTATCGCAGACACTGTGCACCCCCATGTGATACTCTTCCTGATATCCGGAAGGGGAGAAGATGGTATTAATCCCCATATCGCAGGAGGTGAACACCCACTCTCATATCTTTCCTAGTATGCAGGGGGAGAGGGGATAATATTATTCCAATATTGCAGAAGATGTACACGCTCCCCCCGTGATACTGTCCTTAATATTCCAAGACACAGAAGACGATGTTACTCCCAGTATCGCGGAAAGTGCACACACCCCAGTGATGTTGTTCCCATGATCCAGGAGGGAAGAGGATGATATGACTTTCTCTCCCTGCACCCTGCAGTGCTCTCACCCTGCAACACCGACACCCAACTCAACCTGACATGGGACCAGAGGTGCTGGCTGGGGGTGTTGATTGCTTCTCTTTTCTCCCTTGCCAGACTCAGTAGAGGAAGCTGAGACTGAGCAGCCGCAGGAACAAGGTGGGTTTTGCAGGTGGCTCAGGCTTCCTCTGGTTATGGGCTGGGCCTTGGGGTAACGCCGGGGGAGGTGACAGAGCTGAGTACGGTGGGCATTGGATGCGGCTGTCACCCCTCTGTGGTGCGGGCTGGGGGCTTGGGGGACGTTGACTGAGGTGGGCCTGAACCTCTCGTCTACAATGACACTGGAGGCTGTGGGGTCCCACACTTCTTCCAATGAACATGCTGGCCCCCGCCTGGTCCCCGACCGAGGTGGGACATCCTTTCCACTGCTGGGGCCCACATGGAGCTGTGGGTTCCTTTCTCATGACCTGGAGAAGCTGCAGTTCGCCCTGTGCTCTGCCTCAGAGATGGGAGGCCACACTGCCCTCAGCGGGTAGCAGAATTCAGAGCCTTAGGTTGCAGGGGCCTCAACTGAGGTCCCTGAAGGGTCTGCTCTTTCCTGAGGGGCTGATTCAGGGAGGCCCTCCCGTCTCCGCTCTGGGGCTCTGTCTCTTCCCCTCACACAGGGTCCGCATGTGAACAGCCTGGTGATGTGGACGCACCTAGGGCCATTGGAAGTTCTCTGGGAATGGGATCCATCCCAGTACATTTGGGATGCAGGCACAAGGTCCCAGAGGAGGCCTGGGAAGCCAGTGGGGAAGGGAAGGCTGTAGTAGGTTTAGCCTCGGGGAGGGGGTGGTTCCACCCTCTGCCAAAGTCCCTGGAGCAAAGGCACGTGGCTCTCCAGCTGCCCCAGAGGCCAGGGTAGTGGCTGGGAGGGGCTGTGTGCCTCTGCCGGGTGGGGGAGATTTCTTAGCTAATCTAGTGAAGTCAAGTCAGACATTTGCCTCTAAATCATATTTATTTATTTTTTAATTCCAAGGCTTTACAGATGAATAAGGAGACAGTTTGTATTGAAAATAGTTTTTACACGTGAGCTTGAAAAAGAGAGTCTGTTTAAATCTAGTTTTTTCCTTCCCTGTAATGCCTCCTTTCATCCCAGGTTTTCCAACAGGAAATGCGCTCATTTGCTCACCTCTGGGAGGGGGCTTTGGCTAGGAATCCACCAAAGACAGCAGGTGCCAGTGGACTGCTTGAGCAGTCTGGCCTTTGTTAACCCTTTAGGAACTGTGGGCTTCAGGTTTTCAGACCATCCAAGGTGAAGGTGGCCACAGGGGCCTGGAAGCTTTCCCATCCTTCCTGCAGGGATGGTCCGTTTCCCTGCACGGAGCTTGGTACCCGGGTACAACACCCCTGTCCTGTGCCGTCGGTGGCTTTACCAATTTTGCATAGCAGCTTTTGAGCTGATCAATAGCTCTGATTGGCTGTTGAGGATTTCATGGATTCCTGTACCCCACCGGGGGCCCAATATGCTGAGAGAAGTTACATTTGTAGTTGTAGTGCTGCATACACATGGGTCCAGTTAGAAGGCTTTGATTCTTTCTAAAGGGAAAGGCATCTCTGAGGGATCACTGAGCTGACATAGTTTCCTAAAACCATGCTGTCAGGTGGGCGACAAAGCAGGACAGGAGGGTGATTTCGTAGGAGAGTCGGGCCACGGGCCTGCGTGTTCTCTCTGTCCCCATAGTGCCGGAGTTCCTACGTGCTCCAGGCCCCGGGTTTGCATTGCACATAATTCTCCAGGGCTAATGCAAGCTGCACCAGGGACACAGAGGGCGGGGATGCGGGGACCCTGCCCCCAGTGGACCAAGGACTCACTGCTGGACTCTTTGTCTAGGTATTTTTGTGACTTGCAGAAATACCTCCACCTTGCCTGGGCCTGGAGCCACAGGAGACCCTTCCGAAGTTGAGGAATGTTCTGGAACAATGCAAGGCCTGCCCAGGCTGCCCCCAGGAGCCAGCGTCCTGGGGTCTCTGTGCGGCATCCAGCAACGTGAGCTTGCAGGACCCCGAGGAGCCCTCCTTCTGCTTGGAAGCTGAAGATGACTGGGAGGATCCAGAGGCCCTGAGCTTACGGCTGCTGTTCCTGAACACCTCCGGATACAAGGCCAGCTTCTGTGGCCTGTACAACGTGGCGCTGCCATGGCTGAGCGGCATGTTCTGCAGCTTTAGCGACGAGGAGGAGCTGACTGGGCGCCTGGCACAGGCCCGAGGGGCGGCCAAGAAAGCTGGCCTCCTCATGGCCCTGGCCAGGCTCTGCTTCCTCCTAGGGCGGCTGTGCTGCAGGAGGCTCAAGCTGTCCCAGGCCCGGGTGTACTTTGAGGAAACACTGGGGACCCTGGACAGCAGCTTCGGGGACCTGTTCCAGGTGGTGGCTGTGTACGCCAACCTGACCAGCATTTACTGGAAGCAGAACCGGGAGAACTTTACACAGGTGGTTCCCAAAGCCATGGCCCTGCTCCTGGGGACGCCCGGCCACATCTGCAGCACCGAGGCGGACGGGGAGCTCCTGCAGCTGGCGCTGCAGTGGGCGGTGGGTGGCCAGAGCCTGCAGGCTGAGGCCCGGGCCTGCTTCCTGCTGGCCAGGCACCACGTGCACCTCAAGCAGCCCGAGGAGGCCCTGTCCTTCCTAGAGCGGCTGTTGCTTTTGCACAGGGACTCCGGAGCCCCAGACGCTGCGTGGCTCTCAGACTGCTCCCTGCTCCTGGCTGACATCTACAGCCGAAGTGCCTGCCCCACCTGGTGCTGAGCTGTGTCAAGGTGGCCTCATTGAGGACACAGGACTCACTGGCCAGCTCGCTGAGGAGCGTGAACCTGGTGCTCCAGAACGCCCTCCAGCCCCACAGCCTCCCCACCCAGACTTGCCACTACCTCAGGCGAGCGCTGGCCTCCCTAACTCCGGGCACAGGCCAGGCTCTGCGTGGCCTTCTCCATGCCAGCCTGGCCCAGCCGTACAGCCACCATGGCTACCACAGCCCGGCCGTCACCTTCATGACGCAGGCGGTGGAAGCCAGTGCTGTTGCTGGAGTCTGTGCCATCGTGGACACCCTGGTGGCCATGGCCTGGCTGCACGTGCTTCATGGGCAGAGCCTGGTGGCCTTGAACATCCTGCAGTCTGTCCAGGATGCAGTGATGGCCAGCGAGGACCAGGAAGGTGTGATTGCCAACATGGTGGCCGTGGCTCTGAAGAGGACAGGCCGGACGAGGCAGGCAGCCGAGGGCTACTACCGCGCCCTATGGGTGGTTTGGGACCTGGGCCAGCGGAGGAACCAGGCAGTGGTGCTGGCCAACTTCGGGACCCTGTGCCTGCACGCGGGTGCCAACAGGCTGGCCCAGCACTACCTTCTGGAGGCCGCGCCTCTGTTCTCGAGGCTTCCCTGTTTGGAGTGTGGCTGGGACTTCACCCACGTGCTCCTGCAGCTGGGTCACCTCTGCACCCGCCAGGGCCCGGCCCAGCAGTGCAAGGGCTACTGTGAGTGGGCCCTTCTGGTGGCCGTGGAGATGGACCACGTGGAGAGTGAGTGCCCCAGTTCCTCCTGTGCGCCTTCTGGGGCCACTCGGGTCAGGGCGCACCTGGGGTTTGTGATTCGGAAACAAGTGGTGGTTTTTCCACCATCGAAAGTGCTGAGTCATGGCCAGCAGCAGATGTTGGCAAGCGCCCTGGAGACAGGCGGTTCCCATGCAGAGCCAGGCCCTCTGCCCTACTGGGGCAGCCAGCTCTTTCCAGTTTGCTCAGGCACCATCCTGCCTTGAGCACGGAAAGTCCTGCGTGCTGGGAATCCCTGGCCATAACCCTGGGATCAAGGCAGGCGCTGCTGAGCTGGGACTTGGGGCCCCTCCATGAGCCAGGCCCTGAACGCCAGTTCTTGTGCCTGTGTTATCTGCTTGCTATCTCAGCAGCCCTGCGCACCTGTCATCCCACTTCACAGAAGACAGAGCGGCGGGTGATTGCCTAAAGCCGCAGAGCAGTTCATGCAAAAGCAGCTCGTGCAGTGTGCCAGGCCCCACCCACAAATGAAGCTTGTGGGGTCCCTGGGAGGCAGGTGCTGAGCGTGGGAACGTGAGCTTCAGGCCAGAGAAGCCACAAAAGGGTGAGTGGCGTGATGGCGGGGCAGCACTTGGCCCCGGGTTAGGGAAGCCTCTTTAGTCTGGGACCAGAGGGTTGAGAGGATTTAGTCAAGTAATAGGTGTGGATGAGGGGCTGGTGGTGGGGGAAGGGCTGGTGGTGTAGCCTGTGTGAATGCCTAGGGGTGAGCAAGTGGGGGTGAGTGAACGGGGATGAGTGGGTTGTGAGCGGGGGTGAGTGAGTGGTGGTGAGTGAGCGGGAGTGTGAGCGGGGATGAGTGGGGTGTGAGCGGGGGTGAGTGAGCAGGTCTCATACAGGGAGGTGCAGAGTTGGGAGTGGGTGGGTTGGGTGCTGGATAGTGAGAAGCTCTTCTGGAGAGATAAGCAGGGCCTGGGGCCTCAGGCTGTGGCTTGGCCTTTTCCCCAAGAGCACTGGGGAGCCATGGAGTGCTGTCCTACAGTCACTGCACACTGAGCAGTAAACGGACAGTAGGTGGGCAGCGCTGTCCGAAATCTAGGCCACAGAGAATAGATGAGGAAGTTGAGTCCAGGGAAATGGCTGAGACAAGGGATACTGTTGAGTCCCCTCTGTCTTGCAGCGCTTTGTCATGGCACAGTGAGACCACTCAGGTGCCTCCTGTGACCTGGACCAGAGCCCCAGGGGCTGTGGCCAAATCTGCCCATTTCCCAGCACAGACCTGGCACCCACTCCTGGCCCTAGGAGGGATGAGATTTTGGAAAGGACCGTGTGAAGGGACCCCGGTCCCACACATCTGCCCAAGGAGGGGTGAGGGGTTCATACCCAGGCTTCTTCCCCAGGGGCATTCTCTGACTGGAAGGAGACCCTCCAGGAGCCCAGCGCCCCAGCCCCCACTGCAGGCTCCGGTGGCTCCTGGCACAATAGCCTGTGGCACCTCCTCCTACGAGGCCCTCCCCAGGGTGCTGGGGGATTCAGACTTGGAAATGCAGGCCAGGGAATAGAGATCATGCGTCCCTGTCTCCCCACCCTGCGCTGAACGGTCGAGGAGACCGAGGGTGGGGTTGATACCCCACATGCTTACTTGGAGTCATTTTTGAGTCACTTTCGGTAGTTCGTGTCCTTCTAGGAGTTTGGCTGTTGTGTCTAGATGGTCTGATTTGTTGGTGTACAATTGTTCGTAGTGTTTTCATGGAATCCTTTTATTTCTGTCAGGTCGGCAATAATGTTTCCTCTTTCATTTCTGATTTTAGAAACTTGGGTTTGTCATTGTTTTTATTAGAGATGGGGTCTCATCATGTTCCCCCAGGCTGGTCTTGAATGCTGGCCTCAGCGATCCTTCCACCTCGGCCTCACAAAGCGCTGGGATGACAGGCGTGAGCCATGGTGCTCAGTCTCTGATTTGAGTCATTTGTGTCCCATCTTTCTTTTCTTGGTCAGTCTGGTGAAAGACTTGTCAATTTTGTTATTATTTTCAAAAAACCCACTTTTGGTTCTGTTGACTATCTCTTTTGTTTTTCCATTCTCTGTATTTTTACTTCCCATTTCCACTCTCACGTTTATTATTTTCTTCCTTTTATTCACTTTGGGTTTAGTTCATTTTCTAGTTTCTCAAGGTGGAAGGTTAGGTTTTTGATTTGAGATTTTTCTTCTTTCTTTGAATGTAGACATTTACAGTGATAAATTTCCCTTTCAGCACTGCCTTAGCTGCATCTTGGAGTTTTTGATACGCTGTGCTATTTTTTTATTTTTATTTTTTAGGTTTTGCTCCATTGCCCAGGCTGGGGTGCAGTGGTGCAATCTTGGCTCACTGCAACTTCTACCCAGGTTCAAGCCATTCTCATGCCTCAGCTTCCCGAGTAGCTGGGATTACAGATGTGCACCACCACACCCGGCTAATTTTTGTATTTTTTTATAGAGACGAGGTTTCACCATTTTTCCCAGGCTGATCTCAAACTCCTGGACTCAAGCGATCCTCCCGCCTCGGCCTCCCACAGTGCTGGGATGACAGGCGTGAGCCACCGTGCTGGCCCGGGCTGTGCATTTGTTTGCATTCTTCTCAAATTAGTTTTCAGTTTCCCTGATGGTCTCTTCTTTGACTCACTGGTTGTTTAGGAGTGTGTAATTTCCACATATTTTTGAATTTCCCACTTTCCTTCACTCTTGATTTCCAGTTTCGTGCCAGTACAGCTGAAGAACACCTCTGCTTTGGTCTCAGTCCTTCTCCATTCACTGAGGCTCGTTTTGTGGCCTGGCACATGGTCTGTCATTGGGAATGTCCCATGGGCGCTCGAGAGGACTGTGTATTCAGCTGTCGTTGGGGGGCGTGTGTGACAGATGTCCATTCGGCGTACCTGGTTTCCGGTGTTAATCTTCGGAATGTTTCTGACACTAGAAAATCAGAAGCTTTCCACTGTTCCCAGCACCGTGGCTTTGGGAGAGGCCAGTGAGCCTATGGTTTTGGAGCCTGGTTGCATGAGAGAAGCATGTGTGGGAACACCAGGGGCTGGCTTTGAACCCCATTCCCCCAACATGATGCCATGTGTGGCAGACATGACGCTTGGCTTTGCTCTCTCAGGGTTCCATCTGCGACAGGGGCTACTTGTGCCCCTGGCCTCATCAGCTCAGGCTGAAGGCGGCCCTGGTCCTCGCCAGAGGGACTTTGTGAAGCAGAAATAGATGGCCTGGTGCAGGGGCCGAGCCTGGCCAGGACCTCAGCCCTGGGAGTTGTAAAGGAGGCCGGCCTCTACCATGAGCATCTGCACCAAGCTGTGCCCATGTCACGGTGTGCTCGGTGTCTGCCCTTGTACAGGTACATGGCCTGTCTGAGCTCAGGCTCCCCGCCTATGGGGCCCAGGTTCACAGAGGTGTGAAAGAGACAAGCACAGCGCAGGGGCCTCCGAGCCCAGCCAGCCTCGCTTCGATGCTGGGAGGCTGACGTCTTCCATTTTGTCTTCTGCCCAGGCCAGCTGCGGGCCGTCCAGTGGCTGTGCTACTTCTACAGCGTCGTCATGCCCAGCGAGGCCCAGTGTGTCCTCTACCACGAGTTCCAGCTCTCTCTGGCCCACAAGGTGACCGACAAGGTGCTGGAGGGGGCAGCTCCTGGAGACCATCAGTCAGCTCTACCTGTCCCTGGGCACTGAGCGGTGAGGGCTGGCTTTGCAGTGGTGGGGGTGTGGAGGGGGGCAAGGGGGTTGGGAGGGGCAGGGCAGGGAAGGGGCACAGGGAAGCTGGCCCAGGGCCCCATCAGCCCCTTTCCTTTGGATCATTTGGTTCCTTGGCATCAGATGCTTTGAGCTGGTGGGTCTGGGGTCGTCCCAGGGCTGCTGCTGGCTCGTGAGTCCCAGCTTGAGCCTCCCTTGTTGGGTCAAAGGTCATCTCAACCCCAGCAGAGGCAGTACGTGCACTCTGGGCTGTTCTTCCTACTATGGTGGCTTTTGTCATCTGACCTCTGCCTGCCCCGAGTCTTCACTCCTGGCCTTCATCTGTCCCCTTAAATGTGACCACAGCAGCCACCTGTGGCTTCTCTCCTACAGAAGACAGAGCCAGTTGTGTCACCTGCTTCCCTGGGGCACAGGGTTTCAAGGTCTCACGTCCCATACGTGGCCCACTCGGCTTCCCCTGAGCATTCTGACCTGGTGGGGTAACCATGGCCCTGGCCACCCCACCCACAGGCTCCTGGTGACATTGCTGCAGTCACAGCCCCTCGAGTGTCGGACTTACTGAGAGAGCAGGGAAGGAGCCAGATTCCATGGGGACCCGGGAGACTGGCTCCAGTCTTGGCCTCAGGTTCACAGAAGGAAAATGGGCCAGTGTGCTAGAGCCATGCTTCTCAAAGTGTAGTCCCTGGACCAGCAGAGCAGCATCCTATATCACCTAGGAGCTTGTGGCAAGTGGGAGTTCTGGGGCCTGCCCCAGGCCTGTGGAGCCGGAAGCTCTGGGGGCAGGGCCAGCAAGCTATACAGACAGGCCTCCGAGTGACTGTGATGCCTGCACACCTTGAGAACCATCGGCCTAGATAGCCTCTGAACACTAACGGCTCCTGGTGCGTCTGGAGAAGACACAGGCCATGTCTGGGAGGCAGGGGAGATGGACTAGCACACTCCTCCTGCCACAGGGCAGCATGATGCTCGATTCCCTCAGAAGGATGTCCTTCATCTTTTCCATGCCGTGTGTGTTCACCCTGGCCCTCCCAGCAGCCTGGGAAGGGCAGAACACTGCACACACAAGAGGGCCGTTCCCAGTCACCACATTCCAGATTCATCTGTCACCAGGCCCACGGGAGGAGGCAGACTGGTTCCAGGAGGATGAGAGCCCTTGTTCTGACACCTGTGTCTGATTCCAGGACCTATAGATCCACTCTGGACTACACCAAACAAAGTCTGGGGATTCTCATTCACCTCCAGAAGAAAGAGGAGGCGCATGCCTGGCTGCAAGCAGGGAAGATCTACTACATCCTGCGGCAGAGCGAGCTGGTGGACCTGTACATCCAGGTGAGTGGCAAGGGAGGCAGGAGGGCCTCTGTGCTGTTCACTCTCTGTCCATCCATCCATCCATTCATCCTTCCAACATCTATTTACCTGTTCATCCATCCATCCATCCATCCATCATCCATTCATCCATCCATCATTCATCCATTCTTTTATCATCCATCTATTCACCCGTCTATCCATCCATTCACCTGTCCATCCACCCATCCATTCATCCTTCCATCATCTATCTGTTTACCTGTTCGTCCTTCCATCCATCCATCCATCCATTCACCTGTTCGTCTTTCCACCCACCCATCCATCCATCCATCATCCATCCCTCCATCTATCATCCATCCATTCACCTGTCCGTCCATCCTTCACCTGTCGTCCATCCATCCATCCTTCCATCTATCTTTCCATCATCTATCCAACTGTTTATCCTTCTATCCATCCATCATCCATCCATCCTTCATCTGTTCATCTCTTCATCCATCCATTCACCTGTTTTTCCATCCATCCTTCCATCCATCTTTCCATTATCCATCCATTCAGCTGTTCATCCTTCTATCCATCCAACTATCTTCCATCCATCCATCCATGCACCTGCCAATCCATCCATCCATTCATCCATCATCCATCCTTTTATCCATCCATTCAACCGTCCATCCTTCCATCCGTCCTTCCATCATCCATCCAACTGTTCATTCTTCCATCCATCCTTCCATTCATCCATCATCCGTCCATATCATCCATCCATTCACCTGTTCATCTTTTCATTCATCCATCCATCCATCCATCCATTCGTCCATTCATCATTCATCCATTCTTTTATCATCCATCCATTCAGCCACCATCCATCCACCTGTTCATCTGTCCATCCTTCATCATCCAACCATTCTTCCATCATCTATCCATTCACCTGTTCATCCTTCCATCCATCCATCATCCATCCATCCTTCCATCATCCATTCATCCATCCATCCATCCTTCCATCATCCATCCATTCATCAGTTCATCCTTCCATCCATCCATCCATCCATCCTTCCACTTATCCATCCATGCATCATCCATCCATCCATCCATTTATCCATCCGTCCATCACCCATCCATCCATCATCCATCCATTCACCTGGTCATCCTTCCTTCCTTCCATCCATCATTCATCCTTCCATCCATTTATCCATTCATCCATTCATCCATATATCCATCCATCTATCATCCATCCACTCACCTCCTGTTCATCCTTCCATCCTTCCATCATTTATCCGTTTATCCTTTCATCCATCCATCCTTCCAGCATCCATCCATTCATCCATCCATCATTCATACATCCTTTTATCATCCATCCATTCACCCGTCTATCCATCCATTCACTTGTTCATTCTTTTATCCATCCATCCATCCATCCATCCACCTGTTCATCCTTCCATCCATCCATCATACATCCACCCATCTATTCATACATCCATCCAACATCCATCCATCCTTCCATCATCCATCCTTTCATCCATCCATCCACCATTCATCCATCCACCCACCAATCTATTAATCCATTCCTCCATTCATCTGTCTGTCCATTTGTTTATCCATACATTCATCTATCCACCATCTATCCATCCATATGTACACACATCATCTACCCTCCACCCATCCATAATCTACTCACCATACATACATACAGACATACACACATCATTCCAGCCACGCCCCACCCACCCATCCACCCATCCATGTGTCTATACATCTGCTCATCCATTCATCCATCCATCTACTCATTCCTAAGCCACTGCTGAGCACCTGTTGTGTGCCTTTTCCCTCCCTCCAACTGGTTCCCTCACATCCTCCCCCAGTGGCCAGCATCTTCTCCCTGAGGGCAGAGGTGTGGCCCCTCACAGTGCCTAGCACCTGCTGGTATACAGCACATGCTCAAATAATGGGACCACTCAGTTAACACACAGGAGAACTTGCTCCAAGCGACACGTGGCACATCTCCTTACAAAATGAATCTATCATAGTGGCTGTTTTCAGAGGCTTTCCCAAACACAGTGTGATCTGGAACAAATTGTGAAGCCCACGAGCCTGGTGAAGCTTTCATTATTGAGCACCTGCTGTATACCTCCTTGAGCTGAGGAGAAGGATCAAGAGCTCATGGCCAAGAGGGGACCAGGCCCACCCACAAACACTGTTGATGTGTGGCCCTGAGCTGCGGCAGGGATGTGGCAACGCAGAAAGGAACCAGGTGATGGGCTCCCAGCAATCTGGGGGCCACGGAGACTGTTTGAGTGCGGGGGGGGGTGGGCTAGGGCTAGCCCTGGTGGTAGGATTCACAGGTGTCGGGCTCCTGGGCTGCAGCTGCTCAGTCACCTCCTGGCACTCAGGTGCATCAGTTCATTGTCCTCATGCCAGTGGTGGGGCAGCCCTAATGCACAGGTCTGAAAAATGCTCAGGTGTACCTGCAGTGTGTGAGAGGAAGGAGGCTGGCGAAGGTGGGTGTGGCCACCTCGCCAGGTGTGGGTCTTGAGGGAACTTCTGCCTCCTTTCAGGTGGCACAGAATGTGGTCCTGTACACAGGCGACTCCAACCTGGGGTGGAGCTGTTTGAGGCAGCTGGAGACATCTTCTTCAATGGGGCCTGGGAGCGGGAGAAAGCCGTGTCCTTCTACCAGGTGAGCTGGCCTGTGGGCTGATGTGGTGGGCCTCAGGGGGGGCACCTGGAGGGCTGAGGCACAGGTGTGGCAGGGCAGAGGCCTCCCACCTGGAGGCAGGGCCACCCATGCACATGCTTAGTTTCCCAGTGGTCTCACCGGGAATGATATTGACAGTGCCCCTGCCTGGGAGAAACGCTCGTGTCTGGACATGACAGTGGCTCTACCCTTTGCACCTGATGATCTCAAGCAACCATGAGCGGGAAGTCCTGTCCCCATCTTCCAGATGAGGACACTGAGGCTCAGAGAGGCACAGGGACATGTCAAAGGACACACAGCATGTCAGTGGGAGGCCCAGGGCCAGGGCCCAGATCTGCATGCACCCCGAAACGGGGACGGCTTCTCCCTTCCTCTGAGCTCACGGTGTGGCTCAGCTCTGGGCACAGATAAATGTGGTGTTTTTAGAGCAGAGAGGAGTGCTGGCTCCCCCCAGTCAGACCCCCGGTGCCCCGGTGGGAGAGGCTGGTCTGAGGCTGCCAGGTGTAGCTGGATGGGCCTCAGATGACTCTTCAGCCTCCAACTTGGGTGTCTGAACCGTGCGTTATCCCAGAGCACAGAGCTCTGTGGAGGCGCACGGGTAACTGGGGCGTGGGAAGCTCCAAGCACATGTTTGAGCTCTGAGGAAGGCGCTGGGTAAGGTGGGTGCTGCGGGAAGCCTGACCCCACCTGCCTGTGTGGTAGGACCGGGTCCTGCCCCTGGCAGTGACTATGGGCAACCGTAAGGCGGAGCCGCAGCTGCAGCTGTGCAACAAGCCGGTGGCACTGCTGGCCATGCTGGAGGAGCCCCAGGAGGGCTTGGAATTTGCCCACATGGCCCTAGCACTCAGCATCACTCTGGGTAAGTCCCCTGAGCCCCCATCCTGCCAGGATCCACACTTTGCCAGAGCCCAGCCTCCAGGTCTGTAGGGCAGGAGCTGAAACAGCTGCTGGATTTTCCTGGTCTCCTGTGCAGTCAGGCAGATCTGCCCAGCTGGCTTCCCCGTCTGGCCGTGCGGCACAGCCCGAGGTCTCTCACGCAGTGCTGAGCTCTGCTTCCTCTGTCTCTTCCCGCTGCTGACCACAAGGGCCACCCAGTGTGCCCTCTGCCTTCCAGACATGCCAGGCATCTCGGTCCCTGTATGTGCCAGGCTGAGTGGCACATTCCCTTTGTCTTGTGCCCTTCCCACCCTCATCAACCACACAGCTCTCTGGCTGATGAAATCCCAGTTCCCCTTCCAGCAGCCTGCCCCTTAAGGCCGGGCATCCCCTGGTGCTATGACAGGTCATCTGTCCTCCTCCAGAGGCAGGGAACCCTGGGCGGGCTGCATGCCCCAGCGCCTTGTGCCCTGGGGCCCAGTACACAGTAGGTGTGCAGCTGTGTGGGAATGCATTGAATGCAGGCTCCACGGCACTCGCCCTGCAAAGGGGAGGACATCAGAGACAGCCTAGGTGGGTTTGTGCATCTGTGGGGGGACCTGGAGCTCAGGCATGCGGTGACTCCCCAAGGTAAGGGGCTCTGATCGTGACACACCCAGGAGGAGTCGGATGTCACGTCTGTGGGTTGCATGGAGCCGGGGTTCCCGGGAGCACCTGGACTGCATGGGTTTTGGGCTCCTCTGGTTAAAACCAGTGAACAAAGGCAGGTGGCTATGTGTAGGCAGAGCTGGGCCATCCAAGT
Source organism: Rhinopithecus roxellana (assembly GCF_007565055.1). Lineage (NCBI taxonomy): Eukaryota > Metazoa > Chordata > Mammalia > Primates > Cercopithecidae > Rhinopithecus > Rhinopithecus roxellana. Next base: position 31,657 of record NW_022142106.1, on the reverse strand, counting down.
CCCGACTTTGCCAAAGCCTCACAGTAGACAGGGACAGGCCTTATTAGTTCTGCTTTGCAGATGGGAAAGTGGGTCTGGGAACCCAGAAGGGACTGGCCAAAGCTGCCCAGGTGACCACAGGTGCCTGGAGGCAAGCCAGGTGCTGCCCAGGGTCTGTATACCTGCTCCTGAGGGGCCTGTGCCCTGACTGCCCCAGGGAGCCACATCTTCACACCTGCCCCTTTGGCCTGCACCCCAGGGGGACCGGCTGAATGAGCACGTGGCCTACCACCGGCTGGCCGCCCTGCACCACTTGCTGGGCCATGGCAAGCTGGCGGAGCACTTCTACCTCAAGGCCCTGTAGCTCTGCAACTCGCCGCTGGAGTTTGACAAGGAGACCCTCTACTACGTGAAGGTGTACCTGGTGCTCGGTGACATCCTCTTCTACGACCTGAAGGTGGGTGGGATGGGGCAGGGCTGAAGGTGGGTGGGGAGGGGCAGGGCTCAGGGTGTTTCCGGCCCCCTTGGAGTGGGATCTCCACCCTGACCCCAGGGGCCTGGGTTCCAGCCTTCCTTAGGAATGGCCCAGTGGCCTCCCTGGAGCTCTGCACATGGCTGGAGGAACGAGCAAGGTTCGCAGATACAACCCAGCTCCCAAGCTGGCCAGGCCCCACCCTCAAGAACTCAGTCTCAGCCTGGGAGGCTGACACATGAGGGGGCAATGGTGACCTCTGGGTAAAGAAGGGGGATTGTAGTCAGGGGGCCCCTCCTGGAGGAGGTGACACCAAACCGAGTCTTGACAGTCAAGTGTCAAGTTGCATTTAAGAAAGAAAACAGGGTCGGGAGAAGGACATTTTGGAGGACGGCATCATCCTCACATTGAATCCACGTTGCAAGATCCAACCCAAATCCCAGTGCCTCCTCTAGGAAGCCTGCCCAGGGTGCCAGCCTGCACTGAGCAACTCCTTCCTGGAGTCCCGAGACACCTTGAATCTTCACATCACCCAGGAAGGGTGGGGTGGGACCAGTGTCTTACCATCCGCTTCACAGACAGGGGAACCCCAGCTCACGGCAGGTGCAGTGGGGCGGGGCCCCAGCCAGCCAGGCTGAGACCTTGCTGGGTCGGGTCTGTCTCGAGGGGAGGTGCTGTGCTCCCTCTGCCCCCAGCCCTGCAGGGGTGGAGAGCTGGGACTGGCAGACTCAGACCTGGGGTGTCTCCACCCCTCTGCCCAGCAGGCACCTGCCCCTCCTCAGCATCGCACTGGCACCGTGTCAGTGCTCCTTATGGGCTGAGGGGCCAGGGCGCTCCAGTCCAGGGACCGAGATCTTGGGGGCCTTAGAACAACATGAGGAGCTGGGGCAGCCCTAAGACCCCGCCCCGTATCCCTCACCACAGGCCTGGGGCTGCCCAGGAGGACCCCGCCCAGTGCTGGCGACACCTGGTGGTCAGAAGCGGTCCCTGTGGCCTCCCAAGTCCCAGCCAGACAGGGAGGTGCCAGGTGTCAGGCCCAGAGGGACGCTGCTCACCGCTCAGGGGCTCGCCTGGGACCAAGGGACGGGCCTCCCAGAAGTGGCCCTTTATCTCTCTTGGTCAAGCCTGCCGCCCACTCCGCCTGCCCAGGAGGAAGGAAAGGGCCAAGTAGTACCTGAGAGGCCAAAGTCCATGGTTGGGGTCGAGGGGCAGAGGCCTCCTTCACCTCCTTCCCGTGCACAGCCCTCTGGGCCTCATCGTGACTATGCTGTCAGCCCAGGCCAGCTTCCCACAGGGAGGCCCCCTCGGAATTCCCCAAGGGCGGCTGTCTTTCCAAGGCCACACCCTCCTCCTAGTATAGGAGGCTCTGGACCGAGGGCCCAGAGGAGTGGGAGAGAAAGCTGGGCTGGATGGGGCCTGAAAGGCTGGCAGAGAGGCAGGGGTAAATGGGCATCCTTGCCGATTGCCTCTAAAATGCTGTCCCCTTTAGTCTACACGTGAGAGTGAGCCCTGGAATAGGGTGGATTAGGTGTGTCCTGGCTCAGCCTGCCACTCACTAGCTGCTGCACACACTACAAGCACATGAAAATGCACACACAAATGCACACTCAGGCACACAAACAGGCACACACACAGGCACAGGTGCACACACAAAAACATACACAGGTACACATGAGCGCACACACGCGTGCACACAACCACGCACACGCGCAGGCACACGCAGAGACATGCTTTGGCTGGCTCCTTCCTGTTTAGTTAGGATGCCGCCACGCCTTCAGGATGTCCTTGCCTCCCACCCCCGGCTGAGTCAGGGGCCTCCTGGGCCCCCCACAGGCTCCTGGGCTTCCCTCTGCCACGGCCCGGGCCACCTATGTGGCCAGTGTTCAGTCCCAGGTCCCTCAGACTGGGAGCAAGGATGTTAGGCTCAGCCATGCACCCAGCACAGAGTCCAGTGTTTCACGGGGCCGGGGGGCATTGGATGAGCAGCGGCGGTGACTCGGGGCCTTCTCATGCCCCTGCTCCATGTGTGGGGTGGGACAGTGAGGGAATGGACTGCTGCATCTTGGACTTTGTCCTTGGCCCTGGGAGCCATCTTGAGATGGTAAAGAGGGACAGGCCAGGCCTGGGTCTTAGAGAGGTCCCTTGGGTGTCCCCCATGTGGAGGAGGCGCCTGGGGAGAAGCCGGGGGGGAGATGGGAGGGTCAAGGTGGAGGTCTGGGAGGCAGCATCCCAACCCAGGGATGGTGAGTTTGAGCCAAAGATGCATTGAAAATGGGAGTGGATGTCTGGGGAGTCACACTCCGTCAATATTTCAGGGAACATTGCCAGGGAGGACACCTGTGAGATGGTTTTGTACCTGGCCTGGCCCGTGGAGGGCCTGGAAATGGTCAGCATGGACAGGGGCCAGAGGGGAGCCTGGGTCACTCAACGCTGTGCCCCTGCTGTGGCTTGGAGCCACGGGTCCTGCATGGAACTCTCAGAGCAGGCAGGATCTGCCCTGACCTCAGCCCATGGGGAAAGCAGCCACTGCCTGCAGAGAGGGTGGGACTGGGGCAAGAGGCTTGGGGTGAGTGGAGCATAGGGATAGTCAGGAAGGCTTCCAGGGGTTTCAGGGTTGTCCCCAACTCCTGCAGCTGAGACCACAGCAGTGTCACAGGCTTCGGGGCTCATGGGGTGAGCCAGCATTGGCTGGACATGTGGAATGACCTGGAGACAGGAACAGCCTCTGGGAAGACAGGCTCCGAGTCCCCCTTTTGCTGAGCATGGCCTGTCCCCTTCAGGAACGGTTTGATGCAGCCGGGTACTACCAGCTGGCACTGGCAGCCGCCGTGGACCTGGGCAACAAGAAGGGCACAGCTGAAGACCTACACGCGGCTGGCCACCATCTCCCACAACTTCCTCCTGGACCACGAGAAGTCGCTCTCTTCTACCAGAAGGCCAGGACCTTCGCCACAGAGCTCAATGTCTGCAGGGTCAACCTGCCTCCTCTGCCACTCTGCGGGTGGGCCCCCTGGTTGGCCCCAGCCACCCTCGCTGAGGACAGCATCCGAGGGAGTGGGTTTTGTGCAAGGAGGATGGTCTCCTGCCTCTCCTGGTGTCTCCCGTGGCTCATTTTCTGGGAAATGGAGGCATGAAAGCAGGGTTCAAATAGCAATAATTTTTTTTGCAATAACATACTGAAGTCCCCAGGGCATCCTTCCCTGTGTGCTTCCTGGGCGGTGTCTAGGGGCCAGCTCCTTCCCTGGTGGCAGCCCTCTGATCTTGGGGATGAGAAGGACCCTGAGTCCAACAGACCTGGGCCAGGTCACCATGAGCCTCGGTTTCCTTGGCGGCCAGAGGGGAGATGGTGGTAGAACTCCCTGGGCAGCTCCCTGCTCTCCCTGCTCAGAGCTTTTGCTGTAGGTCTCGTGCCGCCCTTGCCTTTATCCTTCAGGCCACTGTGCCCGCATGTGGGGGCTGCTAGTGCCCCTGTTCGCCATTGAAGAAACAGGCACAGAGAGGTTAGGTGTCTCGCCCACCGTCACACAGCAGGTAGGGGCGGAGACACAGAGCCCAGTACACTGACCACCACACCACCCTGCCAGCTTGCTGCCAGGAAGGTGTCCCCCATTAGGACCCAAGGTCAGCTCCTGGACCTCTCTTGTGGTGTCAGGAGAGCCACAGGCCAGTGAGGGTGGCCCCGGGGATCCCTCACTCAGTGTCCTCTGCTCCCAGACTTGGCTGGGCCGAGCCTGGCCAGTCCCACCTCTGGCCACCGGTCAGCCCTGCGGGAAGTGAGATGCAGGGATCTCCGCCTGTGTAGACGCTGCTACCCAGTATTGAAAGCCTTATCTGGGCTGCCCCCCCATGCCGTCCCCACAGGCCCCCTCCCCTTCCGGCCCCCAGCCCTCATCCCAGTCCCTGGAATCCCAGGTTTTCCTTCTTGGAATCTCTTGGCCCCAGGGAACACAGCTCACACGGTCCCTTTGCCAGTTTACGGCAAGGAAACAGGTTCAGAGACTGTGGGTGTCCCATGTGATTCTCACGTACACTGCACTCTCCCAGTCCCCTCTTTTAAACACTAAACGAGGTGACATTCACATCGCATGCAATTAACTATTTCAACGCGAATAATGTGGTGGCATTTGTGCATTCACAGTCCTGTGCAACCACTCACGCCATGTAGTTTCAAAACGTGTTCATCTCCCCAGAAGAAACCTGCCATCCTCACTAAGCTGTTACCCCTCCTTGGTATCCCCCAAGCCCCTCGTTTAATGGAAGGGGAAACTGAGGCCCAGAGAGAGACTTGCCAGTGGGTGGAGCTCTGATAATAAGGGATCAGGCACCCATCTGCTGCTTCAGTCCTGGGTTGGTTTTCCACCCAGCAGAGGTGACAGAGCCAGGAGGTTCTGGGACCCCATGCTTGCAGCCAGAGCCCCGCCCCGACCTTCCCCACCAGGGGGCAGCAGAGAGCTTTCCAGAACCGGCCGCGGGGCTGGCGGGAAGCAGCGGGTCAGAGCTGCTGACAAACCTCACGTGGACCCCAGATCGCTGTCTCTGTGGGTTGGGCTTGGGAATTGGAGAGGAGGCCGCATGATTGGAAACGTGAAGACAGCACGGCCTGGCTGGAGGAGCGGGAAGCGCCGTCACGTTTACTGAGGACACAGATCTCCTGCCCGCTGGGCCGGGCATGCAGCCACTCTTCTCGGGGTGGGGTCCGCAGGTCCGGGTTGCTCTCGGCCCCCGACCTGCCTCAGAGTCCGGGGGGCTTTGGAACTGTGCCTCCCCATCTCCACCCACCCTGGCTGGTGCCATGAGGGGACTGGATCCTGGGATCCTGTTCCTCTTGGGCAGCAGAGACTGGGGGACCAGAGGAGATGATGAGTCTTCAATCCCCACATTCAAACCCCAGCCCACCACGCACAGTCTGGGTGTTCGTGGTGAGGGAGTTGATGTCTCTGAGCCCCAGTTTTGTCACCACTAAAATGATGCCGACATACTGGGGCAGAGTGTCAGCCCCAGGGCTAACAGAGGCCTGTTTCCTACTGACAATACCTCTTACTCCTAGGAACAGCTCCAACAACCACACACTAGGGAACACTCAACCCAGGCCAACTTGTCAGAGGCACGTGAGCCAGAGCGACTCCATCTTGAATGGGGGCTGGGTAAAGGGAGGCTGAGACCTGCTGGGCCGCATTCCCAGGAGGCTAGGCATTCTTAGTCACAGGATGAGATAGGAGGTCGGCACAAGATACAGCTCATAAAGACCTTGCTGATAAAGCAGGTTGCAGTAAAGAAGCTGGGCAAAGCCCACCAAACCCAAGATGGCCCACGAGAGTGACCTGTGATTGTCCTCACGGCTCATTATGTGCTAATTATAATGCATTAGCTGCTACAAGACACTCCCACCAGCGCCAAGACAGTTTACAGATGCCATGGCAACATCTGGAGGTTCCCTACATGGTCTCAGAAGGGAGGGCAGAAACTCTCAGTTCTGGGAATTGCCCACCCCTTTCCTGGAACACTCATGAATAGTCCAACCCTTGTTTAGCGTATGATCAAGAAATAACCATGAAAATGGGCAACCAGCAGCCTTTGGGGCCACTCTGCCTATGGAGCAGCCATTCTTTTTTCTTTCTTTTTTTTTGAGATGGAGTCTCGCTCTGTTGGCCGAACTGGAATGCAGTGGCGTGATCTTGGCTCACTACAACCTCCATCTCCTGGGTTCAAGCGATTCTCCTGCCTCAGCCTTCCTAGTAGCTGGGATTACAGGCACCTGCCACCACGCCAAGTTAATTTTTTGTATTTTAGTGGAGACAGGGTTTTGCCATGTTGGACCAGGCTGGTCTCGAACTTCTCACCTCAGGTGATCCACCTGCCTCGGCATCCCAAAGTTATAGGATTACAGGAGTGAGCCACTGCGCCCGGCCAGAGTAGCCATTCCTTTATTCCTTTTCTTTCCTAATAAACTTGCTTTCACTTTATGGACTCGCCCCGAATTCTTTCTTCTGTGAGATCCAAGAAACCTCTCTTAGGGTCTGGATCGGAACCCCTTTCCAGTAACAAACTTGCTTAACCTCTCAGACCCTTCCTCTCTTCATCTGTAACCAAAGACAAATCCTCCCCCGAGGTTCCAAAACTGCGGAGAGAACGCATGGGAAACGAGGGGCACAGAGTTGGTGTGCAGAACCAATGTCACAGACTGGGTGTCAAGCCACTGTCATATTGGAAGTAATATCATGCTCTCCCCCACAAGTTATGAGGAACAATATCACAGGGGGGTGTGTACCTTCTCCAGTACTGGGAGTAGTATCATCATCTCTTCCTTTAGGTGACAGGAACAATATCACAGGGTGGGTGTACATCCCGTGTGTTTTTGGAAGCAATGTCATTCTCTCTTCTTCTAGGTTTTACGATTCATATCACAGGCGGGGTGTACACCCCTTGTTATATTGGATGGAGTCTCATCCTCTTTCAATCTGTATCTTTAGAACAATATCCCATGGGGGTTGTATATCTCTTCAATATTGGTAGTAATACCATCGTCTCCTTTCCTGGATATAAGAAACAATATCACAGGAGGGGTGTACACCCCTTGCAATATTGGTAGTAATATCACCACTCCCTTGTGTTTATTAAGGACAACATCCCAGGGTGACTGTACGGTTCCTACTTTATCGGAAGTAATATCATCCATTCACTCCCTGGATATCAGAAACCATATCACAGAAGAGGTGTCCACCCCCTTCGATATTGTCAGCCATGTCATCTTCTTCCCGCCTGGATATTAGGGACGATACCCCAGGGTTGGGGGCTGTGTACACCCACTGCGATCTCGAAAGTAAAATCAGCCTCTTTCTTGCTGGATATTAGGAACTATATCACAGGTGTGTGTGCACCTTCTGGGATATTGGGAGTGCTATCAGCCTCCACCCTGCTGCGTATTAGGAACAATATACAGGGGGCAGGGTAGTTACACTCCTGCGATATTGAGAGGAATATTCTTCTCTTTCCCCTATACAGTAGGAACTACATCACAGAGGCCTGTACACCTTCTGTGATATTGGGATTAATGTTGTCTTCTCCCCCACAGAATGTCAAAACCAATATCACAGAAGGGTGTACACCCCCTGCGATATGGCCAGTAATATCATTGTCTCTACCTTTGAATAAGAGGAACAACATCACAGAGGGTGTGTACACTCCCCTGCAATATTCGGCATAATGTTATCCTCTCTTCCCCTGGATATTAGAAACGATATCCCTGGTGGAGGGAGGTGGAGTACATTGAGAACAACATGACTGGGTGGGTGTACTCCCCCTCCGATATTGGGAATAGTATCATCCTCTCTTCCATAGCATATTAAGAACAATATCACAGGAGGGATGTACAGCCACAGTCTCTGCGTTATTGGGAGTAATAGCGTCTTCTCCCACTTGATATAAGGAACAATATCCCAGGGTTTGTGTACATCCCTTGCGATATTGGGCATATAGTCATCGTCTCCCAACGTGGATATTGGGCGTAGTGTCCCAGGGGGGTGTACACCTTCTTTGATATTGGGAGTAATATCATCCTTTCCCCTCAGGATCGCAGGCAAAACATTGAAGGGGTTTTACAACTCATGCGATATGGGCAGTAATATCATCCTCTCCCCACCTGGATGTTAGGAACTACATCATGGGCGGCTGTACACTTCTTGCCATATTGGGAGTCTTATCATCCTCTCCCATCGTGGATATTAAGAACAATATTACAAAGGAGGTGTACACCGGCTGAGATACTGAGAGAAATATTATCCTCTCCCTTTCGGGACATTAGGAACAATATCGCAGGAGGTGTGTACAACCCCTGAGATATTGGGAGTCATATCATCCTCTCCCCCTGAATATAAGAAACATTATCACAGGAGGATATGGTCCCCCCCCGTGATATTGGGAGTCATATCATGTTATTCGTAACAATAGCACAGTGGGCGTATAAAACCCCTGCCATATTGCCACTAGTATCATCGTCTCCCTCCCAGGATATAAGAAACAATATCACAAGGGGGTGTACACCCCTGCGATATTGGGGGTAATACCTTCCTCTCCCCGGCTGCTATTAGTAATATCTTCCTCTCCCTGGCTGGATGTCAGGGAAAATATCACAGTGGAGGTCCACGCCCCTTGTGATACTGAGAGTATATCATCCTCTCGCACCCTGGATAGAAGGAACAAGATGATCGAAGGGATGTACACACACTGCCGGTAGTTTCAATAATGTCATCCTCTAACCCTGGCTATTAGGAATAACATCACAGAGGAGTGTACACTTTCTGCGATATTGGGAGTAATATCATCTCCCCGCCGATATCAGGAACAAGTATATTAATTATGAATATTAATAAATATAAAAATTAGTAATCACCAATATTAATGACAATCAAGATACTAAATATACACACTGGTTAAAAATGATAATGATTAGTATTAATAATAATATTAACACTATTAACAATAAAATAATATCAACAATTAATTTACTAAGATCAATACTGAGGCTCAAGCCTGTAATCCCAGCACTTTGGGAGGCCGAGACGGGTGGATCACGAGGTCAGGAGATCGAGACCATCCTGGCTAACACGGTGAAACCCCGTCTCTACTAAAAAATACAAAAAAAACTAGCCGGGCGAGGTGGCGGACGCCTGTAGTCCCAGCTACTCGGGAGCCTGAGGCAGGAGAATGGCGTAAACCCGGGAGTTGGAGCTTGCAGTGAGCTGAGATCCGGCCACTGCACTCCAGCCCGGGCGACAGAGCGAGACTCTGTCTCAAAAAAAAAAAAAAAAGAATAATATTGATAAATGACATTAATATTAAAAATTTGGCATCCATCATTATATATATAAAATAATTATTAACGGTAAAATATTAATTGATATTCATAATTATTAAAATCGATTCTTGATGTTTAATAATTATATCATTGTTCCCTGAGCAATACACTGAAGCTGTACACCCCTCTGTGAAAGAGCTCATTATTTCCAGAGGGCGAGATGATAATACCCACTATATCCTAAACAGGCAGTGAGTCCACCATGACTCCCAATAGCCAAGGGGGGAGAGGGAGCGGCTATTGGTCCCCACCTCACGGGGGTGCCTCACCACGGAAATCAGGCTGAAGAACATAGAGATGTTTTGCCCACATTTAAAAATCCAAGTGTGGGACTCATAGAAATAAAACACATTATGGGTTCACTTAACTTTTCCAAATTTTACTTGGAGAAACCTATAAAGTTCTTGTCAGTTACATCCTTAAGTTTTTCAATAATTTTTAAATGCAAAGATCGGGTAAGACTCGTAAAGAGGTACATACATACAGCCCGGCGCGGTGGCTCACGCCTATAATCCCAGCACTTTGGGAGGCCGAGGCAGGCAGATCACGAGGTCAGGAAACCGAGACTATCCTGGCTAACACGGTGAAACCCTGTCTCTACTAAAAATACAAACAATTAACCAGGCGTGGTGGCGGGCGCCTGTAGTCCCAGCTACTCGGGAGGATGAGGCTGGAGAATGGCATGGACCTGGGAGGCGGAGCTTGCAGTGAGCTGAGATCGCACCACCGCACTCCAGCCTGGGTGACAGAGGGAAACTGTCTCAAAAAAAAAAAAGAGGTACACACGTACATGCCACGTTCTTCTCTCAAAGAGACGGGCCCTTTTTTAAGATTCCAGATATAAATGTGGTTGTCACCCTGCTTTTGAGAGGATGGGCTGTGTTTTAAGCATGAACACACTTTCGTCCATGCACCAATGATGCACCATGGGGGACAGTGCTGCCGCCGCCTCCCCAGTCTCTGCTCAGGGTGGGGCAAGGGGAGCTCATTTGTCTCCCGTGTACACCATCAACAGGCCAGGTGCTTAGAAGGGGGCTTCCAGGACTCGCTGTAGGCATTAGTTAGCAGGGCAGGCAGTGCCTCGTGCTGGTGGGCATCCAGCAGTAAGGGGGTCTTGCACTTCTCTCCCTGGGCCCAGCCCCAGACGGAGGGGAAAGAGACACCTGTATCGTAACTCATGTGTATTTATAGACATAGAGAGACCTGCAGTGCAAGGTGCAGAACTAGAAGGAATCATGGAAATAAGAGGGAAGACATTTGGTTACAACTGGCAGAGCCACCTCAAGCCTCAGCACTTCCTGCCGGAGCCCTCACTGACCAGACTCCTCCGGGGTCACTGCCACTGCCTTGCCCTGCTCATAACAGGGCAGACAGTGACAGAGCCTCAGAACAACCTCCCACTCCTTCCTCACCAGCCCAGGGGACGAGCTGCTCATGAGTGTCCCAAAGCCTGAATGCGGGAACACAGAGGTGACTGAGCAGAAAGGGGGACAGGAACAATGGCCGCGGGTGTGCAGATATTGTGGGGCACCCCAGCAGCCCTTTCCATCTTAAAGAGGATGGCCACGGGTGTGCAGATGCTCCCGCGTGACCCAGCCGTCCTTTCCACCTTAAAGGGGAATGGCCACGGGTGTGCGGATATTCCCGGGTGCCCCAGAGCCCTTTTCACCTTAAGTAGATTTTCAGTCTCATTTCAGTCTCCAAACTATTCAGTGAGGTTGGAGGAGTACCACTGTGGACCAACACTGGCACCAAGGGCAACTTTATAACCACGTCTCGACCATGAGACAATCAGATCTTGGCCATCTGGTCAAAGCTTTTTCTGTAACAAGGTTGGATAATTAAGTTGAACTTTGGTTTTCCAAAGCTTGTTACAGAAACCACATCTTCCTAGGTGGGGCTCCGTGGTGTCACATGCACACATCAGTAGCCAGGCTTGCCAAGACTCACAGCATGTTACACGTTCACCTGAGAAGGCTGCTCAATCATTGAGGGCTCTGGCGGGCTCTGAAATGAATTTGCCACTTCAGCCTACACTCTACTCCCTTGTTTAGTTAAAGAAACCCGAAAGACAGAATTTGTTTTGACCAATCGCCTGCTGACCCAACTGCAGAGGCTTTAATTAGAGTACATTCACTGCATCATGGAAAGCAAAGTCATATAGATCAACTCATTATTACCACTCCAAAGGTTTAGTAAATCTCCAGATAATCAGACAAACGTTTTAAGAAGCTACATTAAGGTTTACAATACTCAAAATTTAAAACTACATCCATGCTTCAAAAAACCAACATTCCCATTTTAGATGGCCAAATGCATATGAGAAAGAAAGAAACGTGCTGAGTACATTTTTTTGGTAATCTTATGGAGAAACTGCCACTTTAAAAATGGCTCTAGTTCCTGGCTCCAGATGGGTGTGGTGGGTTGTCTCACTCAATTTCAACTCCACCTGAAGCTGGACACTAGAAATCCATTCCCAGACTCCAGGGCACCAGAATTCCCACTTCTGGAAACAGCCTGGAATGCAGACCTGTAGCAGAGAATTCTTTCCTGCCCACCCTAACCGTCCTCTGTGGAAGGCAACAGCCAAAGAGAAGTCCACCCCCCTAGGCACAACTGCACCACGAAGAACCATTTCAAGGTGGGAGGTGATTGATCAGTGGGAACAGGCAGTTTAGCTAATCACTTACAAGGCAGAGAAGGGGGGTTTAAAGGCCTGTGTCTGGCCTTGTCCTCGGTAAATGGTCATCTGCAACTCAGCCTAAGCCACATGGGAAGGGGCTTCTTGCAGTAAAAGTGGGGGCGCAGTTGTGGGGGGGGGGAGTGTCTTAACCATCACTGTTTTACAGGATCACAGGGCTCAGGAAATGTTCAGTATTGTCACACACCAAGGTTTTTACAGTCTGAAGAAAACTACCGTCCTCAGGTGTCAGTTCTCAAGGCCCTTAAGTTCCGCCTGCTAAGATTCCCAGAGGGTCTCCACTTCTTGCACTGAACCCCAACTTGCTCAGGCACCTGCGTCTTCCTTCTGCAGCAAATGCAGATGAGAAGGCTGTGGTTCTGCTGCAGTAATGATGCCATGGCAGCCCTAACACCACAGCAGAGCAATGGCTCTGGCCTGAATGTCCCCAAAACCTCATGCTGAAACCATCTCCAACGGGATACATTAAGAGGTGGGGCCTTTGGGAGGTCCTGCTCTCAGGATTGGGGTTGGTGTCCTTGTTGGGAGGCCTGGAGGAGCCCTCCTGCTCCTCCACCACGTGAGTCCTGACGAGACGCCCGCTGCCACACAAGACCCGATGAGATGCTGCCATCTGTGAGCCACAGGCCCTGGGTCACCAGATCTGCAGGCACCTTGCCCTTGGACTGCCTTGACCTTGGAATTTCCAGCCTGCAGAGCTCTGAGCAATAAATGTCTCTTTATGAATCACCCAATCGACAGCAGCCGGACAGAGAGACAGTAATGTTACAACATGAGTCACTTTCTCAGTGGGCCAGAGGCCTCCCCGTGGAGCCACCACTGTAAAGCAAGAACTCCCTGGAGGATGGAAAGGGGTTCACAAGGAATTCTACCCAGCACCAGGGTGTCTGTCCTTTCTCACAGGAAGATAGCTGAGCCATGGCAGGAAACTACGGGGTGGGTGGGGTTGGACAGTAATGTGTCACCTGCTCATCTAAGCCTCAGTCTCCCGCCTCTCATCATGATAGCGGGGGTAGCACCCCTCACCTGAGCTGTTGGGGAAGATAAGAGTGCTGGGTGATTAACAATTGTTAGCTCCACAGAAATTAGGCAAAGAATCTGCCCCTACATCTTATAAAACCAAACCAGCCCAGGAATTCCACATCACTACTAATTTGCATGGGAAAATGCCAGATTCTCCTAAGTTCTAGCATGTCATTTGTATTAATAAAGTTTGCAGAGTTTTCATATACTAAGTATATAAAACAGGAAAATAAATCACACAATTTGGAGGCTGAAGCAGGAGAATCACTTCAGCACAGGCAGTGGAGGTTGCAGTGAGCCGAGGCCTCGCCACTGTACTCCAGTCTGGGTGACAGAACGAGACTCCACCTCAAAAAATAAAAAAAAAAGATTTTGCTGCTTCATACTAGTCAAGTGGGCAGATTCTACATGCCAGCTCTTATTCAAAGGTTGGCTAACACTGACTCAGGAACTCTGGCCCTGATGTGCTTGGAGTTTTAATCCTAACAGTGTTAAAGACCACTCCCCCAGGAGCTCTGAACAAGTATTCCAGGTATACACTGAACAAGACCACACACTCTCTGACCGAAATCTAACTTCACAGACCCAAACTACAGAACCACAGAAGACACTGCTTCTGTCCAACTTTGTGTTCTGCCATCGTTTGTGTCCATTATTTCCTACAAACCATCTCATTAGAATTTAGGGCACACAAAAGGCCAATATAACAGGGTTACATTTCAAAGGTTTGGAAGTGAAGAACAGATACAATGCATTAGCTTCCTATTGCTGATGCAACATATTACCACAAATGCAAACCTCCTCTCAGCCCAGGAAGTCAGGAGTCCCAGGGCTGAAGTCAAGGGGTCAGTAGCTTGTATTCCTACCTGGAGTCTCCCAATTCGTAGAGGCCACCATGCAGCTTGACTCACAGCCCCACACCCCTCTGACCACTGCCTCAACCCTGCACCCCTCCGGCCCCTGCCCCACCCCCATCCTCAACCCCACAGCCCTCTGGCCTCTATCCCGTCCTCAGGTCTCCTCCTCTGAGGCAGACCCTTGTACTCCCTCTCATCAAGGCACATGTGAAAACACTGGACCCACCTGGACAACCCAGGGTCCTCCCCCATCTCACTGTCCGTTACACTCACATCTGCAAAGCCTCTTTTGCCATGTAAACTTCATTATACTAACAATCATTTAACAAGTCCATTATAATGATGTGAAAATTGGCATTGTTTTCCTCCTAATGAACAGATCAGTCACCCATGTAACCTATAAATATTTGACTATTAAATACACAATACTGTAGGGGACAAAGATGAGGAAGACGGTTCCTCCCTGAAAGACGACCAGACCCTAGACGGAGGGATGAACGTTCTGAACAGAATCAACGAAACTCAACATTTGAGTCGGAAAGGCCAAGCAGTAAGACTTTCAAAAAAGCAACCAGAAAGTATGTACTGTGCCTGTAGTTCACAGCCGAGCCTGGCATCATGAGCACGAGTGTGCGGACACGCACACAGGGCCCAAGTTGAAGATCAAATATAAGGAGCTTTCCACTGTAGTATTTAACTAGATCTTATTACAAAATAGCCTCCTGATGGCAGTTTTTATCCAAAAAGTTCTCTGTAATTAAGGAAATCAATTTTCCCCTAAAAGACACTTCTCTATCATCCCATATAAACTAAATGGGCATATTAAAGAAAAAAGACAAATGTTTGACTTCGGGGGTTTGCCTACGACTTGGATAAGCTTGATTTTCTTCTGGCCAAGCAGGGAGCAGCTGGACCAGACTGGAGGGAAGGAAGAACAAATTTCCACTCTGACCTCAGTTGGGCACCAGAGTCTTCCCTGTCAGAATGTGGGTGTGGTGCTTCCCACACACCAGCCTCTGACGAAACTCAGCCCAAGGGTGTGGGAAAAGGCCGTCTACTTCTGAAAAAATCTATAAAGTGCAGACACATCAAAAGCTTCAGAAGACTGTAAAGTGCCAAGGAGACCACTGCACCCTTGGAGTTTACAGAAAATGGTCAGCATCACACGTGCCTGAGGTCCAGGGTCAGCTCCCAGCTGCTGTGACGACGTGAGCGCAGCCCTGGCTTCCCCTCTGATGCAGAGAGCTGGTCACTCTGCCGGCAGCACTCAGAGCTCAGAACATTCTAGATGAAAGCAACGTGTTCCTTTTAAAATGGGGAACCGGGGCAGCACAACTGAAGCTCTACGACTGTCTCAACTACTGGGTTTCGGGGTAGCATTAGGAAATCGTGAGAATCCAAATCTCAATTTCATACAGACTCCAGATTCACTGCAGGTTCCAGAATTTCCTGAAACATTCTTCCAATTTATCACTCAGGATTCCCTTGCCAAAGCTAATAAAGTCTACATTCCTTACAGAAAAGCCACCATAAGCACCACCACAAATAAGATCAACTGACGCCCGCCCTTTCCACCAAACATAGAAACTGTTACTCACACAAGACTGTGCTGGAGGCAGCTCTCAGCTGAAGCCGAATCCGTGAGACTTCATTATCCCCATTTTGGATCGAGTGTGAGGACTGTCAGCAAACCAGGGCCCCAGTGTGAAGCAGAGAACAGATCCTCTGACGCCTGCCTGAACATTTCCTTCCCACCTCTGTCTTGGATATTGAACACCCTCAGAGCTACTGAGTCACCCACATTTGCAGGTCATTTATCCAGCCACCAGGATAACACAATTATGCGATAAAAATGCCTTCTCAGGGCTTTGTCATACTCAACAAGGAAGCTCAGAAGGCTAGGTAAGCGCAAGAAAGGGGGAAGCGTCCTCCAAACAGACAAAAACCAAGGAAAACCGTGCAGAGGCTCTCGAGAGAGCAGAAACAGAGCCCGCTGTAGCCTTTCAGGTCCTGCTGGCCGCAGCCCTGCGTTAGGTGGCACCATTTCCACGGATGCAAACTGCTGGGCCCATTTGAAAGGTCCCGCTTGCGAGACATTCACCCCCACTTCCAGCTCCTGCAAGACCCGCTGCAGCCCCACTCCACCCTGGGGGCCGACTGTGCAAGTCTTCCTGGAGCGACCCCTCAGAGCCTGCTCAGTGTCTGAGACTGGGAAGCACCAACGATCCAGAAAGGCACAATCCCGTTCTCCTTGTGCTGCTTTCTGGGTTCCAAGTTGTCTTAATAATGAGTCCTGCATAAACCCCGGGCTGGGGAGCCAGCCAGGCCCAGCAGCACCCAGCTCATGCGCTCCACTCACCCGCAGAGGACCACGGAGGCCCCAGCACGCTGTGTTCGCGGGGCAAGACACCAGAAACAGCCACAGTTCAGGGTTCTGCCACCCGCCCCTCTGCCGTAATTACCTGCTGTGATCTGAATTCTCATTGGTTGGAAAGGTGATCCCACAGCTCCGCTGCCTTCATGACCTGCTGGGATCTGAAATTGCATTGGTTGGAAAGGGGATCTCACTGCTCAAGCACTCCCTGCTGCTTCCTTGCAAACAACATAAAAAATCCAAAACCCCTCTTAAAGAATGTTTACTATAACCTCAAAACAAGACCCATCCCGAGACCAAGGAAGATACACACGCACATCTGACACCTGGTGGACGTCAGTGACCGACGCCACGGCTTCCGTGTGGCGTGTGAAGCAGGAGGCCTGTCACGGTGACTCAGGCTGGGGTCTGAATAGGGGTCTTCCAAGCAACTAGGCAACCAGGACGCACACCCCAAAACCCAAGTCCCCGCACTCATGTACCTGGAAGAAATGCTGCGTGGCCATCGACACCAGTTGTGAACCAAGACCGATCTGTGTCCTGTGGCCCTCACAACATCCGTACACGCCTGGGCCCAGCATAGGCCCACACGGCACCCTGCTCGCCTCCAGTGGGGCTCTCTCCTGCCAAGGGGGATGGCCCTGAAGTCCGTTGAGATTTCCAAAGCTCTACAAAGTCGTCCTTCCTCCTGCTTGTTCAGAAGGCCTAAAGCCCTGAAGACACCAGTGAGAATTGACCTAGCCTCTTAAGGCAGCTCAAACACCTACACACAGGAACGCTGGACCTCTCTGCCCTCGAGAGCAGCCGATAACACACTGGGCTAAGCAGAAGGCACAGATGTCACATCCAGAAGCCAGTGGCACTCACGTTTGCATTCCAGGAGCCGCCCATGTGAGTCCCTCCAAGGCTTCCAAGTCCCACTTGATTGTTTTCATCGTATCTCTATAACATCAGAGACATTATATCTCATGGTATCTATGAGATCGTCTCTACTTTTATGAGCACATATGCTCCCTGACTTACCATGGGATGAAACTGTTCCAATAAACCCAGCGTAAGCTGAAAATATCCTAAATAGAAAGTGCATTTGACATAATAGTTTCAACTTACAACGGGTTCATCCAGAGGCAGCCCATCTCGGGCCGAACAATGCACTGAGTGTGACTAGTTCACACCATCACAAGGTTGAAAAAAAAATCACAAATGTAACCATTGTGAGCCAGGGACCATCTGTATTGGGGCTCCTGTCTTCAGAGACAACAGAAACCTCTTCTTAGACAAGAATCACAATTTATAATCCTCAAAATGTTAAACTTAGTTTAACAATCTAGAGGTTCAAACAAAGCCAAAGTAGGCCCACAAGGCCGTTTGTGCCATTCACTAAGACACACGACTCTGTAATAACCCTCACCACAGCCCCTCAGGGTGGGTCCCAGAGGCGGCTGAGGCTTGTGGCTACGGACACTAACGAAACCAAAATCAGAGTACGCAGGTGCAGTCAAGTCATATGACTTCTCCACTAGCATATGCACAAATGTTCATCGGCAAATCTGATCTTTGCTTTACCTCCCTCCCATGACCTAAAAAGGAGTCCACCACACACACACACACACACCCCACTTCAAAAACATAATTAGTACTTGCATTCAATTCTGGGCATTCGGAATAGACCTAATGGGTGATTAAATCTCTCCTCCAACCCATTGCTTAGTCTTCTTAGAGGATGAAGGATTTTGCATAACACAAGTCAACATATAAAAGATCTTGTATAGAAACAGACTTTCAAGTGGTCCTCATTATAGTGATTCAACTAATATACAAAGGACCCAACACACAGCACAGTGCATATTAAATGATTAATTTGTTCCCCTCAAAATCCTAATATCTACACAGAAAAAATACCCTATACACATTTTATCATTCTTTACCAGTATAGTCATACAAAGGAGTATCACAAAAGCAAAAGAACACATTTGGTTTGACTCACAGTTCTAAATTTAATATAAAATTGCTAAAACCACCAAGACAAACATGACTATGAAATATTTAATGATCTTCACCTAAATTCAAGTCACCATTCAACCACCAATACCTCTGCTCTCCTTACAGGAACTTTCCAAAAGTAAATTCTGGAATTAACAGGACACATTTTTCTGGTGATAGAAATTAGGAAGAAATTGGTTGAAGGCGGTTCCTTGGCTGTCAAACTTTCTCAATAATATTTTGTAAAATAAAAGCATCAAACAGATCTTTACATTAACTTACAATCTATCAAGCAATACTGGAGCAAGCTTTAAATATTAGC
Organism: Rhinopithecus roxellana; assembly: GCF_007565055.1. Taxonomy (NCBI): domain Eukaryota; kingdom Metazoa; phylum Chordata; class Mammalia; order Primates; family Cercopithecidae; genus Rhinopithecus; species Rhinopithecus roxellana. Next base: position 13,092 of record NW_022142106.1, on the reverse strand, counting down.
CACATTCTGTCAGGGCTGACTAATATTAAATCAGCATCAGTCTCATGTCTTGCAGCATCCACAGCTCATCTTCTTAAAACCACTTAAGATTTCATAATTAACTCAATTAAACAATGTAAGTCATCTCCTTGATCTTTGACATGAAGGGGTAATTTTCCCCCAAAATAGTACCTCTTTCCTTGACATGATTTAATCTGTGGTTAGAGTATTTAACAGGATTTCTTTCCTTCTTAGAAAATAAAATATACACCTTTCCAATGTGAAAAATTCTAACTGATAATGCTATAGCTTAACCAGGTCAAAAGCATATTTTTTTTAAGTTAAAAAAAGAACCTAACTGCATCTTTGGACCTTATGTGAGGTAGTGTCCAGGGTCACTGGGACCCCTGCTTGGCCAGTTCAGCTGACTACCAATTAAAGACAGAAACCCAAGCATTCACTCAAAGCCCCTTCCCAGCTGTTCATCCTAGTGGAAGAAGCCATGGATACAAATGAATGCGGCATTCTACGGAGGGCTTTGAGGATAGGCTGCTTGAGAACATCAAAGTGGCTCACGTCCCCCGAGTATAAAGCCAGTGACTGCTCTCAGCTTCCATCCACAGCAGCCAAGGTCTGGAATCACCTGAGTGCCCATCAACAGGGGATGAAGGGAACGTGGCCCGAACATACACAGGAGCAATACTCCACCACACAGCGGAGAGCTCTGTCATCCGCGGCAGCATGGATGGAGCTGGAGGACATTATGTGAAGCAAATGAGCCAAGCAAGGAAATGGCACATGTTCTCACTCATAAGCAGGAGCTGAGAGCAGATCTCATGGAGGCCAAGAGTAGGTGGTCAACAGGGTCCAGCAGAGCCCACTCATAAGCAGGATGGGCAGAGGCTGGTAACGGGCACAAACACAGCCTAATGGGAGCACAAGACCCACTATTGACAAATCAGCAGGGGGATGGCAGTGGATCATCGACTGTTTCAAAACAGCTAGGAGAGAGTAATTTGAACATAACCAACACAAGGAAAAGAAAATAGTTTCAAGTGAAAGACATCCCAAGTACCCAGATTTCATCAATATAGGGATGAATCAAGGTATCACATGCACTCTGAATATATGTACATATATTATGTATCAACAAAAACAAAAACTAATGACAGAACCATTTGCGAAGCACGTGCAGGAGATGAATGGGAAGCCTGACATGGTGTGACTGTGTCCCCAACCAAATCTCATGCTGAACTGTAACCCTGTGTTGGAGGTGGGCCCTGGTGGGAGGCGACTGACTCATGGCGGTGGTTTCTAATGGTTTAGCACAATCCCCCAAGTGCTGTCCTCGTGACAGTTCTCCTGAGATCTGGTTGTTTGGAGGTGCATGGCACCTTCCCCTTCCAGCCATGTGAAGACATGCCTGCCTCCCCTTCACCTTCCACCCAGATCGTAAGTTTCTCCAGATGTAGAAGCCTGTACAGCCCACAGAACTGTATGCCGACTAAACCTTTTTTTCCTTATGACCCAGCCTCAGGTAGTTCTTTATAGCAGTGGAAGAACAGTACAGTCGTCAGGACCAGCGGCCAATAACAGCTGGGTAGTCCTTCTACCCAGCGGCCAACAAGGTCCCCCACCCTAGCTGGTTTTCCAAAGCCTTTGCCAGAATGCTGAGGCTGTTTTGGGGATAGTAACTTTCCCCATCTCTGGCAAACCAGATGGGGCATCCTATTTGCCTTTTACCACCTTTCTCAGAGAACCCCACCTCTGAAACAGCCTCCACCAGGGGCCTCCTTCAGCAGCAGCAAAGCTGAGTGTTCCTTGCACTTCCCTTCTTCTGAACAAGTAAACATCTTAAGCTTGTTTTTCCATCTTCCCAGCTCATTGAAAAAAATATCTTATGCTATTTTCCTAACACACACACACATGGAAGAGAAGTGCCGTGAGGGCAGGGGCTCTTGTTTTCCCGGATCTGAGCCTGGCCCTCAAACACTAGCCGAATACTAACACGATATCCAGAGGCAAAAATGCAAATATCCACATGACTTCAAATACCCTAAGGATTTAACAGGCCGAGTGGCCCATGTAACTATGGTGTGCTGGGCCATTCAACTGGTGTCCAAATCCCTGTCCAAGTGAGCTCTTTAATTTCGAGACTTTTCAGACAGCTGTTTTGTTGTTGTTGTTCTGTTTTGTTTTATTAAAGGGATATGTCACAGTTATAATCAAGAATATCCCAGGCCGAGTGTGGTGGCTCATGCCTGTAATCCCAGCACTTTGGGAGGCCAAGGTGAGCGAATCACCTGAGGTCAGGAGTTCAAGAACAGCCTGGCCAACATGTTAAACCCCGTCTCTACTAATACAAGAATGAACCAGCCATGGTGGCAGGCACTTATAATCCCAGCTACTCAGGAGGCTGAGGCAGGAGAATGGTGTGAGCCAAGAGGTGAGGCTGCAGTGAGCCAAGATCGTGCCACTGCATTCCAGCCTGGGCAACACAGCAAGACTGTCTCAAATAAAAATAAACCAATACTCTCAGTTCTTCACCAACGTCAGATACATCAGTTTAAAGAAAAATATGAAAGCAGGTTTTTAAATTTCAGTGTCGAATTTAACCATATCTTTTAAGAAGATATGAAGATAGAAGTTCCCCAAGGATCAGGGGAGAAAAAAGCAGTGAAGAAAATCTTAAAACCTCAGGAGAAAAACAAGTATGGGGTAAGACCTCAAGGCAAAACTTTTTCTTTGCACTTTGATTTCAAAAGAACAGAGATGCCCAAAATATGAACTCTCCCATCTGCATTTTATATTCCTCTGTGTCCTTTGAAAGGCTGGAGATGGGATCCCAGGTTCCAAAGTGCCTGGCCATGGCTCACATCAGGCGGCATCTTTCACAGCCGTTTACTCCCCTGACTGTGCCTAGAGAGCTCTGTGGCCCAATTTACAAAAAAAAGGTCCTAATTTACTCACGTTCATCACTTTGAGCAGAGTCTCAAGAAATGAGACAAATATTGACACTCCACAGAAGCAAGTACTCTCTTCCGAAAAGTCAAGTGTCAGGTTCCCATGAGCCAGGCAGCTTGCTTACAGAAAGCACTGGCTGACTTGCTGGTTTAATGTTAAATGCATTTAAAATGTTAAGTGATCAAACCCCCCTCCCAGTGGGTGTGCGCGTTGAGCTGGCTGCAGTAGTGATGCAGACCACGTTCTTGCCTTTGGTTTTGCTTCAAGCAGAGCACCCCACACCCAGGAAGAGGCCAAAGGACGGCATCCAGGTCTAGGACAGATCTAAGGAGAGCTGCAGGCTGACTGCCTCATCTGCAAATAGTCTCTCATTTCAGAGGAAATCACTGAACAGAGTTCATAACACTTAAATTTTAAAAATTCATATTTCTAATTTCATCCCATTAGAACTTTTGAACCTCCGCCTCCCACCTAGAGAACGTCAGCTCAAGCCGATCACAGCGCAGTGCGATTTTCTATAAATAATGTGCACGCCTGCATCTGAGCTGAGATGTGAATGTCTGGAATGTGCCTGCCAGGCCCAGGAGAAACTGCAGCAAGTGTGGGGACACAAGCCGCTAAGGAATCTGATTTGGAGGGAACTGGAGGCAACTAAAACTAGTTCCACTGGTTTTTCTTGGTAAGGTTTGACCAGGCAAACTGTTATCACTGTTGCTAATTCATGGTAATTGGGATGGGGACTTAACACTAAGTAATTAGAGCAATTACAGAATTTGCTACTCAATTACAATGGCACAGATTCCTGAGAATGGAAGAACTGTTGCCCAGGAATAGAGTTCAAGAGGTCCTCCACATGCTCCGGGAAACATGGCATTTCCACGCACCCCTGCTTTGGTCCCTGGCCACCACCATCCTGATCTTGGCCATCTGATGGCATCACTCCCCACACCTGGAAACACCTGACCTCTTGTCACCCTCCCATCTGCCCTGCCTTCCTCCAGTCCGGGATATTCAGGGATGCCCACATACAGGACCAGGAAACCAGGGTTATCCCAAACCAGTGCCTGCATTCAAAGTCCTCCACGGCAGCACAATCACCAATGGCCAATACTCCCAGAACCTTCCACCTCAAAATGGGAGCACATCTGGATTCAAGTTGACAATGCTGCATTCTCTTTGCCATGTACACATGGAGGCATGTCAGGTTCCACCTAAAGGTATCAGGTTCCACGCTGGCCAGGAGCCCAAACCTAGTCACTCTGCATGATCTCAATTCACCATCCACAGAGAAGCCTGCAGTTTTCCTCTGGTGCACGGTGTGGATGGTGGATGCATTTCCCCTGAAGACTCGGAGACAGGAGCCTGGCCAAGGAGGCCAGTCACCCCAGCCCCTGCAAGGCCCGGACGTGCCCCTCTGCTGTCTGCACACAGTACCCAAGTCTAGCAGTGCTGGCTCTGTGGTGGGATCCATCTGGGCCTGCAGAGGACCCGGGGCACAGGAACCGTGCAGCCTGGCTGCAGCCAGAGGCCTAAGGGATCCCCACGAGGCTCTCCAGCCTAGGTGCCCTCACCACAGGCAGAGCCATGCAAGAGAATTGCCTGCTGAACTGGAAACGCTTCAATCTGCTCAGCCAACACAGAAAGACAACAGCCACCTACAGCTGCTGAGCCCCGAAACGTGGCCACTGGGCCTGAAGGGTTGAATCTGGAATTTAATCTGTGAAGTTCTTTTCAAATGTGTTTAGCTATGTAATCAAATCTTTATTCTAATTAAATTTAAAGGAGCCTCTGGCTATGGGCTCCCTTGTCCGGGCATCACAGCTCCAGGGATTAAGAATGGGAGGGAGAGGCCCAGAGCCTCTCTGCATTCTCCACGCTAATTCAACAAGTCATCATAAGGAAAGGCACTCCAGCAGGAGAGGTGTACACAGGAAGAACTGACAAGCATGACCTCCACGGCATCACAGCTGCCTCAGGCAAAAGACGATGATGCCCACCTGGACAGGCCACCGGATGTGATGATGCACCCCCAAGCCCTAGTCCCACAGCAGCCAGAGACCACCCACTGCTCGTCCCAGGTGAAACACAAGCCCTGGTCCCACAGCAGCCAGAGACCACCCGCTGCTCATCCCGGGTGAAACAGGCAGAGCTACCCGAGCCCTCCAAAGCAGGATTAAGGAAGCAAATCCCAAGACACATGTGACACTCCTCTGAGACAGACACAGGCTTCGCTGTGAAAGTGCAGAGGACGGTGCAGTCCCTAGGCGGGCTGCTTCTTCCAACGATCGGGAAGAAACCAGATCCATTTCCTTGTAGGAGAATCATTTGTACCGTGATTAGACAGAAGACAGAAGGTGGCTGATGTTATCAAATCATCAAGCACCTCACGGCTGCTTCCCCAAGGAAGGCCTGGAAACTTGCAGCCACCCGCGTAGGGGCCGCAGTGTTAATGGAGACATGGGTGACTGAGGTCTGGCTTCCTCAGGGAAGCTACATTTGAACTTTCACCACTGAGGAATCGGTCATTTACAGTCACTCACCCTCAATGCAGAAGAGGGCTCAAGACACTGCACCAGACTTCAACACTCAGGGTTAGGGTCAGGGTCAAATTCACAAGTTTTACAAAATGTATTTACTTGGGATGCCAGAAGAGATGTAGCTTCACACACCGCCACCTCCACGTTTGCTTAGCCCCTTCACCAGTGGATCTCACCAACAGATGACACATCCATGCCTCATCCATGGCAGCACAGAAAACCACTTGGAAGACAGCCACTCCCACCAAGCTTCCTGACTTTGGTGTTTAAAATCTGCATCATTTAAAATCTGCATCTCAGTGAGATTACACTCCTCCGAACAACGACATTGCTACTGTCATTTCACCCAAAAGGGCTTTAGGAAATGACACGCGGTCCAGACGCCAGAGGTCGCCAGCCGCCTTACTCTAGCCTAATTCCTTTGTGCCTGTATGGAGGCTTCACAGATACAGCCCATTAATGACCGTATGAGAAGCTCAGGGCATAGACGAACTCAGTGCTGAATTTTTCCATTTATCACCCTTTTGTTTTGTCCAGAAGACAGCTGAGAAAGGCTGGGGCAGATCATCTCCTCGAGTGTAATGACTCCAGCCACTTCTCTTCACCCCAGGTCACCCCTTAGTCACACGCTTTTGAGAAGCCAAAGCAGTTCTGTTCCCTTCACTCTGGGTTCCAAGCACTGAATTCCTCCGTTTTATCAATTAGATTATCAAGCAGCCGTTTGTAATCTGGACTGCAATCTGATATGAAATTTAAAGCTAATTTAGGTTGCAGTAATAGCTCCTATTTACATTATAGATAAGGCATGAATGAAAACTTTAATCTGTTCATAGGACCAACTTTGTAAACAAACCAATTATTCAAGCAATGATTGTCTACAGTTAGATGCAAATTACTTTGCTCATAAAAGATTTTCCAGTAGGAATTTTTAAATCCATGGTCTGTCTTTCCTGAGCCTGTCTCTGCACCTTCCCCTGAGTGCACAGCAGGACTTCTCAGGGCATCCCATCAGCAGGCCCACTGAAGAGAATAAGCCCGCAGCCCCCAGCCCAGGAATCAAGTCCGAGCCCCAGCAGCCCCTCGTCCAGCCGGGGCTTCCTCACCAGCACAGCACCCAGAGGTCTTCCAGGTTTAATGCCACGTGTGCGTGGAAAGTAGAGTGCTGGAAAGACCACAGTGGACATTCTACAAATGCAAATTCCCTCCTGGAACAGCCCAGCAACCCTCTGTACCTTCCCCAAAGTACCCATGCCAGGCAGGCGTAGAGTCTAATGGGGGTGCCTAGGAATCAGCATTTAACACGATTCTGATGAATAAAAAGTTTGAGAAGTCGGTCAGCAAGAGGCTGCCGTGGCCTCCACTCATTTGCAGGCTCTGAAGAGACACAGATCCAGGTAACAGGCCAGACAGGACAGGACAAGGATGGGGAGGCGGAGGGCAAATTCCATGGACCACCAACCACCCCGCCATCCCCACTGAGACTCCGTGATTTAAGGAGAGGCAAAGCCAGGGAGAAAAGATGCCCGCACCACACGAGGGACTGAGATTTCACCTAAAGCACGCAGCATGTGGCTGAGGGCCAAGGTTGGGCAAGCCAGGAGCACAGAACGGGGTTCACAGGCCCAGAGGTGTCCCCCACACCCAGACCCCGTGCAGACCTCCCAAGCTCTGCCTGTGTCTCCTGCCTGGTTTATTTCCTTCCCCCCTTCTACTGTGTTGGTTTCTCAGCCACCACCCACCACCACACCCCTCTCTACAAGCTTGGTGGACTCAAAGAGTGGGGGGGTAAGATCTGGGCTCTGGGGCCAACGTCCTGCCTGAGACATTAGTTCCAACCCACCTAGCTGTGATGTGAGCCCCCGAGATTTCTCAAATGTGAGATGGGAAGGTGACTGAACCCACTCACCAGGACGGCTGTGCAGACTGAGATTACATATAGCCACACCTCGGCGTCCAGCACACGTGGGACCCCAGTCGTGTTGCCCCTGATGGGAATCCCTCTATGCCCCTCTGCTACCAGAGCCAACTCCCAGCAGTAGCTGTGGAGGGTGCATCCTCTATTCCCACTCCACTCACCTCCCATCGCTCCACGCAGTGACCTGCCACGCAGCGGCCACCAGCAAATCCGGCCCCACTGGATAATCGACCACCACCCCCCCCTCACTTTGGGGCGTCTTCCACTTGCAGTTCCGAAGCAGGCCGAGAAACTGCCCTCAAGGGCAGTCACCTGTTCCTTATTGAACGTAATGACCTGCCACGCAGGACCACCAGCAAACCCAGCTCCATCATCCAGGCTCCTGTGGATAACCGAACTCCCACCCCCCGACCTTGGGGCATCTTCCACTTGCGGTTCTGAAGGGGGCCGAGAAACCGCTCTCAAGGGCACTAACCTGTTTCTTATTGCACGTAATGGCCTGCCAAGCAGGGCCACCAGCAAACACGGTCCACCGTCCAGGTTCTGGTGGGTAACTGCCCCCCTCCCCCGCTTCCTCCTGGGGTGTCTGGGAGGCTCAAACTGCCCTCCAAGGGCACTCATCTGTTCCTTATTGCACTAATACCTCATTTACAGAAATCCACTTTGACTTCCAGCACTGCAGGTGTGACAATTTAGCAATCCTGCTTGCAAGCTCCAAGAGCTTGAGGTCACGTCCACCTCACCAGCATCCCAGAGACCCAGCACTGTCCCACTGTGTTTAAAATTCCAAAATACTCCTTCAAAATGCTACTGGCATTTGGTTTGCACATAAAATGCTAAAAACCTTCAAGTGAAACAAGTATCTTCAACAGTTTGATATAATGACATGTGAGTTACACATCTGCCAAATTGTAAAGCCTCACGCATTTATAACATTTTATTTATGGTCAAATGGTTCATTAATATAAATTACGAGAATCTCCAAGAAACAGGTTTTTTTCTGGCATTAGATGACCAAAGGAAAACTGGGTTCTGGCTGGCTTTCAGGCCTGTAGAGGCAGACATATCTGCTGACACAACCAAGCTCCTTCCCACTGCATGGCCTCATCCCAGGCCCCTCACCCGGATGCCCGCAGGCCCCTGGAGGAGCAAGCTGACCTGCCTACATTTCTCAAATGCACAGCTGTTGCTCACACTGCAGATGGAGCTCAAGGCACGAGCAGGCCACCACGCTAAAAATACCATGCAGCGTCCACGCCAGGTGACGGTGGTTTTCACTCCATCCCAAAGCCCCATGTATGAGTTTACAGCCATGATTACCACATGCATTTTTAGACTCTCAAGACATACTTTACTTTTATGCAACAAAGTTAAAAGACTATCACTCAGATCTAGGCTCTGAAACTGTGGAATAATTATTTGGGAACAGAGCCTCTGCCAGATCAGGATAAGCACTTGGGACAACACCCCGTGACCTCGGTCCACACAAACCCATCCAGACCAGAGGCCTCCCGCACTGTCATTTCTGTGGATTTCTGTAAACGAGGTATTAGTGCAATAAGGAACAGATGAGTGCCCTTGGAGGGCAGTTTCTGAGCCTCCCAACCACACGGCCACATTAAGGCTGAAGCCCCGCCACCTCCAGAAACACTGTCCCTCACCGAGGTGTGCCTGGCTTCTCCCTTTTTCCAGAACTTAACAAAACCTGAAAGGACAGGTCTGTGTAGAAAAACACAAACTACTTGCGATTCCTCTTCCCAGTTCAGGCTGTAGGAAGCTCGTTTCAGCCCTCACCGTGTTCTGACTGTGGCTTGGTTCCCATAAGAAATAAAGTCAGAATTCTAGTCCCTGTCTCCTGGGCGGTGTGGCAGGCATACATACCTTCAGTTACATGAGGAAAGGTGTGGCGAGCCCCCTTCCTTCAGTAAAACTGCACAGTTCCCAGAACCCTGATGCCATCCCCCTCACGCCACTGTGAACACCTGGACAGAGCACATTTTAATGCGTGCACCTTGTGGGCTAGTTTTCTATTTCTCCACTAAATCACCCCAAATTTAGCGCCCTAAACACTGACTTATTTTCTCACATTTCTGGAAGCTGGAGTCCAAAACAGGTCCCACCAGCTAACGTCGAGGTGTCAGCAGGGCTGGCTCTGGGGAAGCGACCGTCTCCTTGCCCCCCACAGCCTCTAGAGGCTTCTGCATCCCCTGGTCCATATGGCACCTACTGTCTTCAGGACCCACAGCGGCCCTGACGGCCCCCAACAGGAAGACGCAGAATGTCAGGAGCCTGGACTCTAGCGCTAGGGCCAAGCCTCCCCCACCTCCCAGCTCCTCACACACTCCCGTGTGAACTAATATAGATTCCACTTTAACTAGTGTCACCTGTGTAAGGGGTAAGTGCCCAGCTGTGAACTGGTTAACCTCGCCCACACAGACCCCGGGAATAAACTCACAGGCCATGGACCACTCCACAAGCAATGAGCGACCACCTGCTTGGGGACCTCCATGGCCCAGCAGAGCCCTCCCGTGTCCTCCCCATGGGCTCAGGGACCGGCGGCCTGGGGTCTGCAGAGCAGGGCCCTGGATAAAAAAGACAGCTCCCATGTCGGGAGGCGCCCGCCCGCGGTTGGGATCCGGGTACTTTAGTAGCCCAGGTGGACAAGCCGCACCGCGTGCAACTCCATCACCAGAATAACGCCTGCACGTGGTGAGTGCACAGGTGTCCACCCCTCAGCCCAGCTGGCCGCGCTAAGCACATCACCGCCGTGACGCCCAATCAGAGTCAGCTGCTGGCACAGTCCAGGCATCGGACCCCAAGAACATTCTGGAGCACAATTCACGGTAGTGATTGCGATCAGGGCCACACGTGGCTAAATGTATTTACTGGAGGATGCCACAGCCGATCTGGCTGGACTGAGAGCATTTCCCACTGTACATTCTTACAACACCATTTTATTTGCGCTTTATTAAACTTTTATGGCTTTTTCTGCCTATCTACTTGAAGGGAGTGTTTCTTGTTCTTATGACTGCAGTGATACTTCAAGCTACAACTATCAATGTGTAAAATTAGTTTGGAAGGCGCCTTATCATTAAACATTTCACAAGCAAGCAATCAGAGGCACCTAACCCGGAGGCCTGTTTTCTTCTCTGAACCAAATCTACATTGGACTCAAAGAAAATGGCACACGGAGAGGGGCTGGATCTCCAGCGCCCATTCCTAGGGGGCCTCCTGGGGAGCAGATATGGAGGGAGAAGCCCTGGGCTCCGGCACTGTCGTACTAAAGAAAAGTCTATTTGGGTAAATGCAAGCACCAGACTTAAGAGATTAAGCAAACCATGAAAAGAAACCACTAACCACAGCTTCTCCAAAACAGAATTAAACTCCCTTTAGTTTGAATTGGAAAAGCAGAAGTGATGATCAGGATACAAAAAAAATGACAAAGTATCTGAACACAGGAGAATAAACAAGGGCCACTGTCTGTTCCTGTGTCAGTGGGAGCCTCGCATCTAAGCTGGATTTAGAAGGTTGCTACTTTGGACTGAAAGGTATCCCCAACCCTAATTTGTAAGCAAATGGAGCAGAATGCTTCAATTATTTCAAGGTTTAGCGGTAAAGCTCTGCAACTCTCACAACCATTTTAATTGGTGTGAATTTTAAAGTGATTCAATCTGTTGGCTGGAGTATCTAACGGCTTAACCACAGGGTCATGTTGGAAAATTATTCCAATTGCTTTTGTTTTTCCTACTGAAGATGCATTTGAACGTTCTTGTAGTTTGCAGTTGGCTGGTTCTGATGTTTGGTCCTGAGGAGGCCCAAGTACCCGGAGAGGAAGAATCTGAAACCTCAAGACACTCGAGTGCTATCTGGGGAGATGGAGACCCCAACCTGAGGGCCACTGACGGACTCAGCATGGGCGCATCGCCGCCCTGACGCAATGGGCCACATATTTGCCACTTACAAAACATGAGCACACACCCCCAGGTGTGCACACACGCTCTGTACACATCTGTCACCGCCAACACCAGCACACACCCCCAGGTGTGCACACACGCTCTGTACACATCTGTCCCCGCCAACACCAGCACACACCCCGAGGTGTGCACACACGCTCTGTACACTCCTCTGTCCCTGCAACCAGCACACACCCCCAAGGTGTGCACACATGCTCTGTACACATCTGTCCCTGCCAATGCCAGCACACTTTCTGTACATGCTCACATCTGTCCCTGCCAATGCCAGCACACATCCCCAAGGTGTGCACACACGCTCTGTACGTGCTCACACCCCTCCCTGCCTATGTAAGCACACACCCCCAGGGGTGCACACACGCTCTGCACATACTCACACCTGTCCCTGCAGCCTGAGTCAAACAGTCACAGAGAGGCAGAGGAGGAGGAGGAAGGACGCGATGGGCATTGAGGTCCTGGGCTGGCTCCCCTCCCTACGTCGGGAGAGACCCCTCATGTGGTCCTGCCGTCACTCACCCTTCCAGCCTCCATCCTCCATCCTCCCACAGGGATCAGGAGGACGCCCACTGCACAGAGCTGTGATGAGCATGAACAGAAGATGGCAGGAGCTCACGCCAAGGTGCTGAGCACGGGGCCTACGGAGTGCTTCTTTCTGCTGTGGCTGACATCGTCAAACAAGAGGCTGACACGGCTTCCGGAGAGAATGTCACTCGCTGAGAAACTGAAACGTGTGACCTAGGAGCCTGTGAAGGTCTAAGAACAAACCAACAAACCAAATGGTTTTGTTTGTTTTCAAACACCATAGCCTGTTTTTTCTTTTTTTTCATGCTCTACCTTGGGTATCATTTAGTTTAATTTCAAAGTAAGTCCAAGAAATACACAAAATCACAGGACTGAGCATGGAGCATTGTTTCACTTCATGTCCTCCAGCCTTTAGGACACATTAAGGAAAGACATGATTCCAGGATTCCCATTAGAAAGGCTGCCCTGAGGCACCTGCTGGGGCAGCCAAATTGCAGTTGTTGATGCTGCCCCCAAGCTGCTTGGATGAAGCAGAAGATTCCGGAGGTCTCTTCTCTTCTGCCCTCACCCAGGAGAGAAAGTAGGGGGAGAAAGGTGAGAGAAGACAGGAAGAATGAGGGGGGAGGGGGGAGAGAGGAGGGGAGAGGGAGGGAAGAGGGGGGGAGGCAGGAGAGAGGAGGAGGGAGGGAGAGAGGAGGGGAGGGAGGGAGAGAGAGGGGAGGGAGGAGATCTTGCTAGGCTTTTCTTTATAATGCTTATTGAATTGAACTGGACTGAGCTTAACATTCCCACCCAGAGTTAGAAGCCAGTCCTGAGCAAAATTGCATTTAGAACGTGAGTTGACGTTACTAGTGTGTAAGGGGTATCCTACACGTCATCAATTCCTAGTCCTATCGGTATTTAGTCCATAGAGCCAAGTATAAGAGGCATTGGCCCATCTGGCGAAAGGGCAAGGCACGTGCTTTGGTCCAGGTCCCCAATATCAACTATGAAAATAAAATTTGTCAACTCCAATTCAGCCCTGTCCTCATGGTCACTTTTACTGCTAACAATTATAAACAGCTTGAACTTGCTGTCCTGAGAGGCAACACACCCTCCTTCTCTCTGCAGTGCAGCTGCCTTGGTGGATGAACAGCTGCCCCTCCTCCTCCCTTCGCCCTCCTGTTTTGTCGGATAGGTTCCCCCTTACAATTTAAGGTACCCC
>NW_022142105.1:0-23091 GCF_007565055.1 Rhinopithecus roxellana | reverse complement strand
AACTTTAAAGCAGTTTTTTCCAATTCTGTGAAGAAACTCATTGGTAGCTTGATGGGGATGGCATTGAATCTATAAATAACCTTGGGGAGTATAGCCATTTTCACGATATTGATTCTTCCTATCCATGAGCATGGTATGTTCTTCCATTTGTTTGTGTCCTCTTTTATTTCACTGAGCAGTGGTTTGTAGTTCTCCTTGAAGAGGTCCTTTACATCCCTTGTAAGCTGGATCCTAGGTATTTTATTCTCTTTGAAGCAATTGTGAATGGAAGTTCATTCCTGATTTGGCTCTCTGCTTGTCTGTTGCTGGTGTATAAGAATGCTTGTGATTTTTGCACATTAATTTGTATCCTGAGACTTTGCTGAAGTTGCTTATCAGCTTAAGGAGATTTTGGGCTGAGACGATGGGGTTTTCTAAATATACAATCATGTCATCTGCAAACAGGGACAATTTGACTTCTTCTTTTCCTAACTGGATACCCTTGATTTCTTTCTCTTGCCTGATTGCCCTAGCCAGAACTTCCAACACTATGTTGAATAGGAGTGGTGAGAGAGGGCATCCCTGTCTTGTGCCAGTTTTCAAAGGGAATTTTTCCAGTTTTTGCCCATTCAGTATGATATTAGCTGTGGGTTTGTCATAAATAGCTCTTATTATTTTGAGGTACGTTCCATCAATACCGAATTTATTGAGCGTTTTTAGCATGAAGGGCTGTTGAATTTTGTCAAAAGCCTTTTCTGCATCTATTGAGATGATCATGTGGTTCTTGTCTTTGGTTCTGTTTATATGCTGGATTACGTTTATTGATTTGCGAATGTTGAACCAGCCTTGCATCCCAGGGATGAAGCCCACTTGATCATGGTGGATAAGCTTTTTGATGTGCTGCTGAATCCGGTTTGCCAGTATTTTATTGAGGATTTTTGCATCAATGTTCATCAGGGATATTGGTCTAAAATTCTCTTTTTTTGTTGTGTCTCTGCCACGCTTTGGTATCAGGATGATGTTGGTCTCATAAAATGAGTTAGGGAGGATTCCCTCTTTTTCTATTGATTGGAATAGTTTCAGAAGGAATGGTACCAGCTCCTCCTTGTACCTCTGGTAGAATTCAGCTGTGAATCCATCTGGTCCTGGACTTTTTTTGGTGGGTAGGCTATTAATTGTTGCCTCAATTTCAGAGCCTGCTATTGGTCTATTCAGGGATTCAACTTCTTCCTGGTTTAGCCTTGGGAGAGTGTAAGTGTCCAGGAAATTATCCATTTCTTCTAGATTTTCTAGTTGATTTGCGTAGAGGCGTTTATAGTATTCTCTGATGGTAGTTTGTATTTCTGTGGGGTCAGTGGTGATATCCCCTTTATCATTTTTTATTGCATCGATTTGATTCCTCTCTCTTTTTTTCTTTATTAGCCTTGCTAGCGGTCTGTCAATTTTGTTGATCTTTTCAAAAAACCAACTCCTGGATTCATTGATTTTTTGGAGGGTTTTTTGTGTCTCTATCTCCTTCAGTTCGGCTCTGATCTTAGTTATTTCTTGCCTTCTGCTAGCTTTTGAATGTGATTGCTCTTGCCTCTCTAGTTCTTTTAATTGTGATGTTAGAGTGTCAATTTTAGATCTTTCCTGTTTTCTCTTGTGGGCATTTAGTGCTATAAATTTCCCTCTACACACTGCTTTAAATGTGTCCCAGAGATTCTGGTATGTTGTATCTTTGTTCTCATTGGTTTCAAAGAACATCTTTATTTCCGCTTTCATTTCGTTATGTACCCAGTAGTCATTCAGGAGCAGGTTGTTCAGTTTCCATGTAGTTGAGCGGTTTTGATTGAGTTTCTTAGTCCTGAGTTCTAGTTTGATTGCACTGTGGTCTGAGAGACAGTTTGTTATAATTTCTGTTCTTTTACATTTGCTGAGGAGTACTTTACTTCCAATTATGTGGTCAATTTTGGAATAAGTGCGATGTGGTGCTGAGAAGAATGTATATTCTGTTGATTTGGGGTGGAGAGTTCTATAGATGTCTATTAGGTCCGCTTGGTGCAGAGATGAGTTCAATTCCTGGATATCCTTGTTAACTTTCTGTCTCGTTGATCTGTCTAATGTTGACAGCGGAGTGTTGAAGTCTCCCATTATTATTGTATGGGAGTCTAAGTCTCTTTGTAAGTCTCTAAGGACTTGCTTTATGAATCTGGGTGCTCCTTTATTGGGTGCATATATATTTAGGAGAGTTAGCTCTTCCTGTTGAATTGATCCCTTTACCATTATGTAATGGCCTTCTTTGTCTCTTTTGATCTTTGATGGTTTAAAGTCTGTTTTATCAGAGACTAGGATTGCAACCCCTGCTTTTTTTTGTTCTCCATTTGCTTGGTAGATCTTCCTCCATCCCTTTATTTTGAGCCTATGTATGTCTCTGCATGTGAGATGGGTCTCCTGAATACAGCAGACTGATGGGTCTTGACTCTTTATCCAGTTTGCCAGTCTGTGTCTTTTAATTGGAGCATTTAGTCCATTAACATTTAAGGTTAATATTGTTATGTGTGAACTTGATCCTGCCATTATGATATTAACTGGTTATTTTGCTCGTTAGTTGATGCAGTTTCTTCCTAGCCTCGATGGTCTTTACATTTTGGCATGTTTTTGCGATGGCTGGTACCGGTTGTTCCTTTCCATGTTTAGGGCTTCCTTCAGGGTCTCTTGTAAGGCAGGCCTGGTGGTGACAAAATCTCTAAGCATTTGCTTATCTGTAAAGGATTTTATTTCTCCTTCACTTATGAAACTTAGTTTGGCTGGATATGAAATTCTGGGTTTAAAATTCTTTTCTTGAAGAATGTTGAATATTGGCCCCCACTCTCTTCTGGCTTGTAGAGTTTCTGCCGAGAGATCTGCTGTTAGTCTGATGGGCTTCCCTTTGTGGGTGACCCGACCTTTCTCTCTGGCTGCCCTTAAGATTTTTTCCTTCATTTCAACTTTGGTGAATCTGGCAATTATGTGTCTTGGAGTTGCTCTTCTGGAGGAGTATCTTTGTGGCGTTCTCTGTATTTCCTGAATTTGAATGTTGGCCTGCCCTACTAGGTTGGGGAAGTTCTCCTGGATGATATCCTGAAGAGTGTTTTCCAACTTGGTTCCATTTTCCCCCTCACTTTCAGGCACCCCAATCAGACGTAGATTTGGTCTTTTTACGTAATCCCATACTTCTTGCAGGCTTTGCTCATTTCTTTTTCTTCTTTTTTCTTTTGGTTTCTCTTCTCGCTTCATTTCATTCATTTGATCTTCAATTGCTGATACTCTTTCTTCCAGTTGATCGAGTCGGTTACTGAAGCTTGTGCATTTGTCACGTATTTCTCGTGTCATGGTTTTCATCTCTGTCATTTCGTTTATGATCTTCTCTGCATTAATGAGTCTAGCTGTCAATTCTTCCACTCTTTTTTCAAGATTTTTAGTTTCTTTGCGCTGGGTACGTAATTCCTCCTTTAGCTCTGATAAGTTTGATGGACTGAAGCCTTCTTCTCTCCTCTCGTCCAAGTCATTCTCTGACCAGCTTTGATCCGTTGCTGGCGATGGGCTGCGCTCCTTTGCAGGGGGAGATGCGCTCTTATTTTTTGAATTTCCAGCTTTTCTGCCCTGCTTCTTCCCCATCTTTGTGGTTTTATCTGTCTCTGGTCTTTGATGGTGGTGACGAACTGATGGGGTTTTGGTATAGGTGTCCTTCCTGTTTGATAGTTTTCCTTCTGACAGTCAGAAGGACTCTCTGTTGGTCTGTTGGAGATTGCTTGAGGTCCACTCCAGACCCTGTTTGCCTGGGTATCAGCAGCAGAGGTTGCCGAAGATAGAATATTGCTGAACAGCGAGTGTACCTGTCTGATTCTTCCTTTGGAAGTTTCCTCTCAGGGGTGTACTCCACCCTGGGAGGTGTGGGGTGTCAGACTGCCCCTAGTGGGGGATTTCTCCCAGCTAGGCTACTCAGGGGTCAGGGACACACCTGAGCAGGCAGTCTGTCCGTTCTCAGATCTCAACCTCCGCGTTGGGAGATCCGCGGCTCTTCCCAAAGCTGTCAGACAGAGTCGTTCGCGTCTGCACCGGCTCCCGCTACTTCCCCTGTTGGTCTTCAGCTGTGGGCTGTCCCCAGAGGTGGAGACTACAGAGACAGGCAGGCTTCCTTGAGCTGCTGTGAGCTCCACCCAGTTCGAGCTTCCCAGCGGCTTTGTTTACCTACTTAAGCCTCAGCAATGGCGGGCGCCCCTCCCCCAGCCTCGCTGCTGCCTTGCCGATAGATCGCGGCAGACTGCTGTGTTAGCAGTGAGGGAGGCTTCGTGGGCGTGGGACCCTCCCGGCCAGGTGTGGGATATATTCTCCTGGAATGCCTGTATGCTTACAGCGCAGTATTGGGGTGGGAGTTACCCGATTTTCCAGGTGTTGTGTGTCTCAGTTCCCCTGGCTAGGAAAACGGATCCCCTTCCCCCTTGCGCTTCCAGGTGAGGCAATGCCTCGCCCTGCTTCAGCTCTCGCTGGTCAGGCTGCAGCAGCTGACCAGCACCGATTGTCCGGCACTCCCTAGTGAGATGACCCCAGTACCTCAGTTGAAAATGCAGAAATCACCGGTCTTCTGTGTCGCTCGCGCTGGGAGTTGGAGACTGGAGTTGTTCCTATTCGGCCATCTTGCTCCGCCCCCCCTGTCTTTTTCAATACTACCAATACAGGAAGAAAGGAAATCCCCTTTTTTATTTTAAGAATTTCACTTTTTGAAATAAGGAGATAACCATTAAGGTTTCTCTTCCCAAAATCTCCAAGACCCACCAAAATTTCTGGAAATCATGAGTTGTTAACACTATTCTGCTTTTGCTTATTCAAAGAAAACTTAAACGTTTAAGACCTCTTTGGGTATTGCTTTCTTAGAATGCAAAATGAATGATTATTTTTTTTTCTTTTTCTTTTTTTTTTTATTATACTTTAAGTTCTAGGGTACATGTGCATAACGTGCAGGCTTGTTACATATGTATACTTATGCCATGTTGGGGTGCTGCACCCATCAACTCATCAGCACCCATCAATTCATCGTTTATATCATGTATAACTCCCCAATGCAATCCCTCCCTCCTCCCCCCTCCCCATGATAGGCCCCAGTGTGTGATGATCCCCTTCCCGAGTCCAAGTGATCTCATTGTTCAGTTCCCACCTATGAGTGAGAACATGCGGTGTTTGGTTTTCTCTTCTTGTGATAGTTTGCTAAGAATGATGGTTTCCAGCTGCATCCATGTCCCTACAAAGGACGCAAACTCATCCTTTTTTATGGCTGCATAGTATTCCATGGTGTATATGTGCCACATTTTCTTAATCCAGTCTGTCACAGATGGACATTTGGGTTGATTCCAAGTCTTTGCTATTGTGAAAAGTGCCGCAATAAACAGACGTGTGCATGTGTCTTTGTAGTAGACTAATTTCTAATCCTTTGGGTATATACCCAGTAGTGGGATGGCTGGGTCATATGGTACATCTAGTTCTAGATCCTTGAGGAATTGCCATACTGTTTTCCATAATGGTTGAACTAGTTTACAATCCCACCAACAGTGTAAAAGCGTTCCTATTTCTCCACATCCTCTCCAACACCTGTTGTTTCCTGACTTCTTAATGATTGCCATTCTAACTGGTGTGAGATGGTATCTCGTTGTGGTTTTGATTTGCATTTGTCTGATGGCGAGTGATGCTGAGCATTTTTTCATGTGTCTGTTGGCTGTATGAATGTCTTCTTTTGAGAAATGTCTGTTCATATCCTTTGCCCACTTTTTGATGGGGTTGTTTGCTTTTTTCTTGTATATTTGTTTGAGTTCTTTGTAGATTCTGGATATTAGCCCTTTGTCAGATGAGTAGGTTGCAAAAATGTTCTCCCATTCTGTAGGTTGCCTGTTCACTCTGATGGTAGTTTCTTTTGCTGTGCAAAAGCTCTTTAGTTTAATTAGATCCCATTTGACAATTTTGGCTTTTGCTGCTGTTGCTTTTGGTGTTCAACGTTCTTAAAGAAAAGAATTTTCAACCCAGAATTTCATATCCAGCCAAACTAAGTTTCATCAGTGAAGGAGAAATAAAATCCTTTACAGATCAGCAAATGCTTAGAGATTTTGTCACCACCAGGCCTGCCTTACAAGAGACCCTGAAGGGAGCCCTAAACATGGAAAGGAACAACTGGTACCAGCCATTGCAAAAACATGCCAAAATGTAAAGACCATCGAGGCTAGGAAGAAACTGCATCAACTAACGAGCAAAATAACCAGCTAATATCATAATGGCAGGATCAAGTTCACACATAACCATATTAACCTTAAATGTTAATGGACTAAATGCTCCAATTAAAAGACACAGACTGGCAAACTGGATTAAGGGTCAAGACCCATCAGTCTGCTGTATTCAGGAGACCCATCTCACATGCAGAGACATACATAGGCTCAAAATAAAGGGATGGAGGAAGATCTACCAAGCAAACGCAGAACAAAAAAAAGGAGGGGTTGCAATCCTAGTGTCTGCTAAAACAGACTTTAAACCATCAAAGGTCAAAAGAGACAAAGAAGGCCATTACACAATGGTAAAGGGATCAGTTCAACAGGAAGAGATAACTCTCCTAAATATCTATGCACCCAATGCAGGAGCACCCAGATTCATAAAGCAAGTCCTTAGAGACTTACAAAGAGACTTAGACTCCCATACAATAATAAAGGGAGACTTCAACACTCCACTGTCAACATTAGACAGATCAACGAGACAGAAAGTTAACAATGGATATCCAGGAATTGAACTCATCTCTGCACCAAGCGGACCTAATAGACATCTATAGAACTCTCCACCCCAAGTCAACAGAATATACATTCTTCTCAGCACCACATCGCACTTATTCCAAAATTGACCACATAATTGGAAGTAAAGCACTCCTCAGCAAATGTAAAAGAACAGAAATTATAACAAACTGTCTCTCAGACCACAGTGCAATCAAACTAGAACTCAGGACTAAGAAACTCAATCAAAACCGCTCAACTACATGGAAACTGAACAACCTGCTCCTGAATGACTACTGGGTACATAACGAAATGAAAGCAGAAATAAAGATGTTCTTTGAAACCAATGAGAACAAAGATACAACATACCAGAATCTCTGGGACACATTTAAAGCAGTGTGTAGAGGGAAATTTATAGCACTAAATGCCCACAAGAGAAAGCAGGAAAGATCTAAAATGGACACTCTAACATCACAATGAAAAGAACTAGAGAGGCAAGAGCAAACACATTCAAAAGCTAGCAGAAGACAAGAAATAACTAAGATCAGAGCCGAACTGAAGGAGATAGAGACACAAAAAACCCTCCAAAAAAATCAATGAATCCAGGAGTTGGTTTTTTGAAAAGATCAAAAAAATTGACAGACCGCTAGCAAGACTAATAAAGAAGAAAATAGAGGAATCAAATAGACGCAATAAAAAATGATAAAGGGGATATCACCACTGACCCCACAGAAATACAAACTACCATCAGAGAATACTATAAACACCTCTACGCAAATCAACTAGAAAATCTAGAAGAAATGGATAATTTCCTGGACACTTACACTCTCCCAAGACTAAACCAGGAAGAAGTTGAATCCCTGAATAGACCAATAGCAGGCTCTGAAATTGAGGCAATAATTAATAGCCTACCCACCAAAAGAAGTCCAGGACCAGATGGATTCACAGTTGAATTCTACCAGAGGTACAAGGATGAGCTGGTACCATTCTTTCTGCAACTATTCCAACCAATAGAAAAAGAGGGAATTCTCCCTAACTCATTTTAGGAGGCCAACATCATCCTGATACCAAAGCCTGGCAGAGACACAACAAAAAAAGAGAATTTTAGACCAATATCCCTGATGAACATCAATGCAAAAATCCTCAATAAAATACTGGCAAACCGGATTCAGCAGCACATCAAAAGGCTTATCCACCATGATCAAGTGGGCTTCATCCCTGGGATGCAAGGCTGGTTCAACATTCGCAAATCAATAAACGTAATCCAGCATATAAACAGAACCAAAGACAAGAACCACATGATTGTCTCAATAGATGCAGAAAAGGTTTTTGACAAAATTCAACAGCCCTTCATGCTAAAAACGCTCAATGAATTCGGTATTGATGGAATGTACCTCAAAATAATAAGAGCTATTTATGACAAACCCACAGCTAATATCATACTGAATGGGCAAAAACTGGAAAAATTCCCTTTGAAAACTGGCACAAGACAGGGATGCCCTCTCTCAGCACTCCTATTCAACATAGTGTTGGAAGTTCTGGCTAGGACAATCAGGCAAGAGAAAGAAATCAAGGGTATTCAGTTAGGAAAAGAAGAAGTCAAATTGTCCCTGTTTGCAGATGACATGATTGTATATTTAGAAAACCCCATTGTCTCAGCCCAAAATCTCCTTAAGCTCATAAGCAACTTCAGCAAAGTCTCAGGATAGAAAATTAATGTGCAAAAATCACAAGCATTCTTATACACCAGTAACAGACAAGCAGAGAGCCAAATCAGGAATGAACTTCCATTCACAATTGCTTCAAAGAGAATAAAATACCTAGGAATCCAAGTTACAAGGGATGTCAAGGACCTCTTCAAGGAGAAATACAAACCACTGCTCAGTGAAATCAGAGGACACAAACAAATGGAAGAACATACCATGCTCATGGATAGGAAGAATCAATATTGTGAAAATGGCCACACTGCCCAAGGTTATTTATAGATTCAATGCCATCCCCATCAAGCTACCAATGAGCTTCTTCACAGAATTGGAAAAAACTGCTTTAAAGTTCATATGGAACCAAAAAAGAGCCCGCATTGCCAAGACAATCCTAAGTCAAAAGGACAAAGCTGGAGGCGTCACGCTACCTGACTTCAAACTATACTACAAGGCTACAGTAACCAAAACAGCATGGTACTGGTACCAAAACAGAGCTATAGACCAATGGAACAGAACAGAGTCGTCAGAAATAATGCCACACATCTACAGCCATCTGATCTTTGACAAACCTGAGAGAAACAAGAAATGGGGAAAGAATTCCCTATTTAATAAATGGTGCTGGGAAAATTGGCTAGCCATAAGTAGAAAGCTGAAACTGGATCCCTTCCTTACTCCTTATACGAAGATTAATTCAAGGTGGATTAGGGACTTAAATGTTAGACCTAATACCATAAAAACCCTAGAAGAAAACCTAGGGATTACCATTCAGGACATAGGCATGGGCAAGGACTTCATGTCTAAAACACCAAAAGCAATGGCAACAAAAGCCAAAATTGACAAATGGGATCTCATTAAACTAAAGAGCTTCTGCACAGCAAAAGAAACTACCATCAGAGTGAACAGGCAACCTACAGAATGGGAGAACATTTTTGCAATCTACTCATCTGACAAAGGGCTGATATCCAGAACCTACAAAGAACTCGAACAAATTTACAAGAAAAAAAACAAACAACCCCATCAAAAAGTGGGCAAAGGATATGAACAGACATTTCTCAAAAGAAGACCTGCATACGGCCAACAGACACATGAAAAAATGCTCGTCATCACAGGCCATCAGAGAAATGCAAATCAAAACCACAATGAAATACCATCTCACACCAGTTAGAATGGCAATCATTAAAAAGTCAGGAAATAATGGCTGCTGGAGAGGATGCGGAGAAATAGGAACACTTTTACACTGTTGGTGGGATTGTAAACTAGTTCAACCATTATGGAAAACAGTATGACGATTCCTCAAGGATCTAGAACTAGAAGTACCACATGACCCAGCCATCCTATTACTGGGTATATACCCAAAGGATTATAAATCATGCTACTATAAAGACACATGCACACGTATGTTCATTGCAGCACTATTCACAATAGCAAAGACTTGGAATCAACCCAAATGTCCGTCGGTGACAGACTGGATTAAGAAAATGTGGCACGTATACACCATGGAATACTATGCAGCCATAAAAAAGGATGTTTGTGTCCTTTGTAGGGACATGGATGCAGCTGCAAACCATCATTCTCAGCTAACTATCACAAGAACAGAAAACCAAACACCGCATATTCTCACTCATAGGTGGGAACTGAACAATGAGATCACTTGGACTCGGGAAGGGGAACATTACACACCGGGGCCTATTATGGGAGTGGGGGAGGGATTGCATTGGGTGTTATACCTGATGTAAATGACGATTTGATGTGTGCTGTCGAGTTGATGGGTGCAGCACACCAACATGGCACAGGTATACATATGTAAGAAACCTGCACGTTATGCACATGTACCCTAGAACTTAAAGTATAATTAAAAAAAAAAAAAAAAAAAAAAAAGAAGGTGCAGGGTGGCACACACACTCAAAAAAAAAAAAAAAGAAAAAGAAAATAAGAGTTTAAGTCACAATGAAATATTTATCCTTATTAAAATAAACTTACCCAAAATTATAATCTCTTCAATAAAACTGGTGGCCTCAGAATCTATTTGAAATAATTTGCAAATATAGTTAAATATAATCACTATTTATGTTTGAAAGTGATGCATTTCAATTTGTTAAAAAAAAAAATCTGAGGTGGTTGAAATGGTTTCTGTGTTAAGCAGTGAAAATGAAAGAAAACAACTTTTTGTTCCCAGATAACCCTCTTTGGAGACAGGATAAGAGGAGATCAAGGGATAGTGTCAACCATAGATTTGGCCTTCATTTTTTTCTTTTATTGGTTTTCAGGGTTGGTTTCGACAATCTCTGAGACATCTATTATGGCAGTCTCACTTGTGGCTTCTTTTTGCTGAATTTCCTTCAACCTCCATCTTTCTTCTTTTATAAACCTATGAACTTCCTCCCATATGAAACCTTTTTGATTTTGTTTTCACTTCATTTAGCTGAAGTCTTATTCACAGCATGCTATTTTACTTAAGCCTCTCTTTTTCTCTTCTTTCTTTCCTTATCTTTCTTTGTGGTCCTTTCACATTTTATACATTTTTTGTTCCACATTTTTCCACTTGCTTAAGAATTCAGATATGTGGCTATACATATAAAACATAAATTAAATAAGATATAGCTTCAGCTTGAAGTTACCAATGATAATTATGTTTTTTACTTTGACATTTTAGATTCAGTATGATGAATTTTTATTTTAAACAAAGACTGGACCTAAAGGATTGCGTTTGACAGCTTATCTGTTTATGTAAATTATGTGCTTTTACTAATCCATTTCTCAAAAAAAATGTTGCTTACATTTTAAAAATTGTATTTTTCAGACTAATCTTCCATCTGGAATCTGATTAAGTAGGGAGTCTACCATTTTCACACACAAGTCAATCAATGAGCTCAACTGTATTTCCAATTACATTTTTAAGATGCAGCATACAACTTTCCTGTTACAAATCACAATTTTTACTCGATTTGTGTTTCAACTGCACATGAATTTATACATCATATCTGCAGTCTATGCATTTCAATGTAGTTTTCACTAATTCAAGTAGGTCTCTTACTAAATCCAAACACCTTTATGGAGTGCTTTCTGAATGTCAATCTTCACTAAAGCTCAGGTGGAAAAAGATGTATACAGATGATATCTTTACTCAAGGATATCACAGACTGTATTTCCATATTTGAGTTTTATTTTGAGCTCTTGTGTAAAAACATCAGCTCCCAAAACTTGAGTTATGCTGCAAATTGAGTCGTTCTTTCATTATATCTGATTGAATAACGCTATTTTTTCAAAGAAATGTTTTCTACTTTCATATGAAGATTTGATAAAGTGGCAAAATTCTGTTATAATTTAATTTCATTAACAGTGGAGGAAAATACCCACTTTTAGATAGCAAAAAGTTAGTCCACATTTAATCTGTTTATCCTTTCTTTTGAAGCATTCTTCTGGAAGCTAAACCTATCTAAATAAAAAAATAATAATAATATAAAGTCAATTGCTTCCATGAATAGTATTTAAAATATTTAATAACAGGCAAGTCATGTTCACCAACCACTCAAAACTTACTCCCAGAGGATCAGGAAAAATAACTATTGGGTACTAGGATTATTACTGGTATGACCAAAAAAATCTGTACAACAAACCCCCACGATACAAGTTTACCGATATAACAAACCTCCACATGTACCCCTGAACATAAAATAAAAGTTAAACAAACAAACAAAAAAGAAAACCTCTTGACCAAAAGGACAGATATAATTTAAAACTAGCAGTAATTTCCAGTGGAATATTGGTACTGGTTTTAGTAAATGAAAATTGGGCAAGCCAGACATATTCGCTATTTTCTCAAATAGATACTGCTTTAGGAAGAAGAATTTTGGAAAGATGTGGCAGGAGCATGATTTTAAAATGTCTCTGAACATTTGTATACAAATAAACATCTATCAGGAAGGTAAAAGAATAAACATGGATAACATCTAGAAAAATATTAAGTGACAAAGCATGCTCATAATCTCCAAAATACAAGTAGAATAAATACCTCAAATTAAATTAACTGTGTAGTATTAGCAGTGGTATAAAAGACAACAGAAGAAAGATGATATAGTTTGGCTCTGTGTTCCCACTCAAGTCTCATCTTGAATTGTAAATCCCACATGTAAAGGGAGAGACCTCGTGGGAGGTGATTGGATCATGGGGGCAGTTTCCCCCATGGCTGTTCTGGTGATAGTGAGTTCTCACGAGATCTGATGATGTTATAAGAGGCAGTTTATCCTGGCAGTTTCTCCTGCTCTTTTTCTCTCTCCTGCCACCTTGTTAAGAAGGTACATGCTTCCCCTTTGCCTTCCGCCATGATTTTAAGTTTCTCGGGGCCTCCCCAGCTATGCAGAACGGTGAATCAATTAATCCTCTTTCCTTCGTAAATTACCCATTCTCAGATATTCTTTAGAGATACTCTATAGAGATCATCCGTATTAAGTCATGAACCTTCTCTTTAGGAAGCCACCACTGGATGGTAGTTCAAACTAGGAGATGGAATATTACTGCCCCAACTTGGGTCAGATCTTTTAATTCTTAGATTAGTTAGCCATATAAAGAAACAGGAGAGGAAACACAGATTTAGTCACTGGAGGAATTGTTGAAAACTGAGAAGGCACCCCAGATGTATTTCAAATGCTGAAATATGAATAATTCCTCATTTTAGCATTTTTTCTTAATAAATGACTTACAATATTCATATTAGCTTCAAAAAAAAAGAAAATTTACTAATACAGAAAATAAAGGAAATTCATAAGTTACTGAAAGCTAAAAATTCTAAATCATCAAGAGAAACTCATTCTAGTGTGCAGTGGAAAAATATGAGAACAATGTTCTCAATGGAGACAATGGGTCGAGGGTTCCACGTTCTAATGAATGGGTGAATTGAGGATTCTGAGGAAAAGTGAAATTGTGCTGAGGTATTTAGGGATCTCTGAACTCTCCAAATGACACAACAAACGTTTTCTTTCAGAGTAAAGGCCCTAAATTAGGAGAGACTGTTGGGATTCACTTATAATGAATCATCAACCTATGCATGATTTTCTAACATCATAAATTGATCATTTGGAAAATATTGGCTCACTTAGTTCTGCAGATTTTCCAGATATTGACACCTTTTGCCATATATATCACTAATCTCATTCTAAAATCCTTAAATGTTAGGAAACTGTCAAGATTTTGGTGACAGATATCAAGTTTTTCTAATTTTAATGCTCACTTCAAAGTACAAATTTTTATGAGTAGCAAAAATAATCAGTTGTTTTTCTTGAAATTACAGGCTAACTTCCTTAATTTTCAAAAATATTTCTATCAAATACCCAAGTATGGATGACCATAATTTCCTGTCATGGTTTTTGCAAGTGAAAATGGTGATCCATTAAAAAAGTAATTAGTTAAACTTGCAACTTCCACAAAGTCAAAAGTGCTTCTCCTCAAGAACACCATTGTACTTTGATATGTAAAAGTGTCTCATGTGTATCACTCATTGAATCACATAGAACATTAGAAAGGTATGTATTAACTGGTTGACATTTAATAATATTCATATTTGTTATTGCTTCATCAAAGACTTAAACGGAATTTTGGCTGGGCACGGCGGCTCACGCCTGTAATCCCTGCACTTTGGGAGGCCAAGGCAGGTGGATAATCAGGTCAGGAGTTCGAGCCAGCCTGGCCAACATGGTGAAACCCCATCTCTACTAAAAATACAAAAAATTATCTGGGCATAGGTGGCCGGCATCTGTAATCCCAGCTACTCAGGAGACTGAGGCGGGAGAATTGCTTGATCCCGGGAGGGGGAGGTTGCCATGAGCTGAGATTGCACCACTGCATTCCAGCCTGGCGACAGAGCAAGACTCCATCTCAAAAACAAAACAAAACAAAACAAAAAAAAAAAAAAAAGAGAGAGAGAGAAAGAAAGAAAGAAAAAGAAAAGAAACGGAATTTTATTATGATTATTTTGTATTTTAGTAAAGTCCGCGCCGATAAATATCCGCCCAGGAGGTGGGGACTGGTGATTGCCTGTGTGGAGGCCGGTGATTATCCTGGACTAGAATTGTGATCGCTGCTTTTCCTTTCCCCTCCTATTTTTCCACCACCCCCCGTTTTTAAAAATTTCTTTTTAAAAATTCAGCAAGTATTTTGGTTTCCTTTATTGACTATTCCTTGCTAATCATATGCAGAGTGAGCCTGTGACAGTGGAAAGGAAAGTTGTACTTAACTTCAGATGATCCTACCAGCCCCCGATTGAGGGCTTCCGCCAGGCGGCATTGTCAAGTGGCCTTGTGGAAGTTCTCCTTTCAGTCCTCAGCGTTAACCAGCAGAGGCAGGTGGTACTTATTCTTGCCTAATGTTAGGGAAGTTGAGCTCAAAGTGGCTAAGGGAACTTCCCAAAATCACATAGGAATTAGCAGAGTAGAACCAACACAGATTGTCCTCTGAATCAGGCAGGTTGTCTGATTCCAAAATGGGCTCTTAATTTTTGGAGGTCAAAAAGCTGAGCAGACACACATAATTCTTTTATCTTCTTCTTTTTTTTTTTTTTGAGTTAGGGTTTTGCTATGCTGCGTAGGCTGGTCTAGGCTCAAGCTGTCCTCCTGCCTTAGCGTTCTGAGTGCTGGGCTTACAGGTTTGTGTCACCAAACCCAATAGAACAGACATTTCTTGAAAGAAGACATACAAATGGCCAAAAAAATATGTGAAAAAAATGCTCAGTATCACTTATAATTAGAGAAAGTCAATCAAAACCCAGTGAGTGTAATCATCTCACCTGTTAGATGAGTATTATCAAAAAGACAAAAAATAACAAGTGCTAGCGAGGATATGGAGAAAAGGAGCTCTTACACACTGTAGTGGGGTGTAGACTAGAGCAGCTGACTGGGCGCGTGGTGCAACACTGACATCCCAGCACTTTGGGAGACCGAGCGGGCCAGATCACCTGATGTCAGGAGTTTGAAACCACCTGCCAGACATGTGAAACCCCGTCTCTACTAAAACACAAAATTGAGCTGGGAGCGGTGGATCACACCTGTAGTCCCAGCACTGTTGGGCGGCTGAGATGGGCGGGTCACTTGAGGCCAGGAGTTCAAGACCAGCCTGTCCAACGTGGTGAAACCCCATCTCTACTAAAAAATACAAAAATTTGCCAGGTACAGTGGTGGGCGCCCGTAATCCCAGCTACTCAGGAGGGCGAGGCATGAGAACCACTGGAACCCGGGAGGTGGATGCTACAGTAAGCAAGCCGAGATTGCACCACTGAACTCTAGCCTGGGCAACAGTGAGACTATGTCTCAAAGAGAAAAAGGAAAAAGAGTAAGAGTAAGCTAGAGCACCCACTATGGCAAACTGTATGAAATTACAGTGTGATCCAGCTGTCCCACTACAGTGTAGATACCCAAAGAAAAGGAAATCAGTGTCGGAGGGGCATCTGCACCTCTGTGTTCCTGCATCACTGTTCACCATAGCCAGATAATGGAACCAGCCTTGGTGTCCACACATGATGATGGATAGAGAAAATGTGGTCTTGATACACAGTGGAGTACTATTCAGCCATAACACAGTGATGAATCCTGTTATCTCAGCAACGTGGATGAACTGGAAGATATAATGAAATAACCCAGGGACCAAAGTTACACACAGCACATTTTCTCTTATGTGGAAGCACAAAAAGGAGTGTATCTCTCATGGAAGTTGAAAGTAGACAGAGGATCCTAAGGGTGAAAGGGTGGGGGAAGAGAGAGAGGGAAATTTGTTAAAGGATACAAAATTATAGCTGGATAGGAATAATTTCTTAGTTTCTATAACATACGGATGACTATAGTTAAAACAAAATATATGTTTCAGGCTGGGCGCGGTGGCTCGTACCTGTAATCCTAGCACTTTCGGAGGCTGAGTTGGGTGGATCCCCTGAGGTCAGAGTTTTAGACCAGCCTGGCCAACGTGGTGAAACCCTGTCCTCTACTAAAAATACAAAAAATTAGCCGGGCTAGTGGTGGGTGCCTGTAACCCCAGCTACCAGGAGGCCGAGGCAGGAGAATAGCTTGAACCTGGGAAGCAGATGTTGCAGTGAGCTGAGATCACACCACTGCACTGCAGCCTGGGCAACAGAGCAAGACTTTGTCTCAAAACAAACCAAAAAAAAGTAGTTCCAGATAATTGGAGGACGTGTATTGAACGCTATCAACACAAAGAAATGATAAATGTTTGAAATGGTGGATATGTTAATTACGCTGATCACATACATTACATGTATTATAACAACAGTATGTGTACTCCATACATATGTACAGTACACAATTATGTGTCAATTAAAAAAGAAAAAGTTGAACTTAGATTGGAATGGCTATGAAGTAGCTAGCTTTTTCATATTTTTGATATAGACGCTAGGCATTTATTTTAAGTAAACTACCCTTGGCTTCAGGAAATGTTTAGTATTTGAATTTTAGCCTTGCATTTTATAATACACAGAGGTAAAACTGTAGGCTTGCTTTAGATAGTCACAGGGGTTTGCCTGATGACTTTTTTATGTAATAAGGGGAAATATACCTTAATTAAAGGCCTACATGCTCATTTTTCTCCTCGTACCACAGTTTAGTTGTTGTCCAGGCATTGTGGATACTTATGTAAACAGTATGCGATAGCTTGGTAGGAATCAGAATTTAAGGTAAGAATACTTAGAGTTGTATATGTTCTTTTTTTTTTTTTTTTTTTTTTTTTTTTTTTTTTTTTTTTTTTGTTTTTTTTTTTTTTTTTTTTTTTTTTTTCAAATCAGATCATCCTCTCTTTATTTATAGTCATTTGCCTCTTATAAGACATTCATATATTTTTTCTACTCATTAATACAAACAAATTATGTACTAACTGCTAGACTGGTAATTTTTAGCAAACATTCTTTTCACTTTTTAAATATTAAATTCTGTTACAATTATGTTAACAAGACTATTGAATTATTTCTGGTATTTATACATGAGACTCATTTAACTGTCCCTCAAAACCAATCATATGCACACAATTACAGAAGGGAAGCCAAGGCTATTATGCTGCACTCTTCTTTTTTTTTTTTTTTTTTTTTTTTTTTTTTTTTATTATACTTTAAGTTCTAGGGTACATGTGCATAACGTGCAGTTTGTTACTATGTATACTTATGCCATGTTGGTGTGCTGCACCCATCAACTATCAGCACCCATCAATTCATCATTTATATCATGTAAACTCCCCAATGCAATCCTCCCTCCTCCCCCCTCCCCATGATAGACCCAGGTGTGATGTTCCCCTTCCCGAGTCCAAGTGATCTCATTGTTCAGTTCCCACCTATGAGTGAGAACATGGCGGTGTTTGGTTTTTCTCTTCTTGTGAATAGTTTGCTAAGAATGATGGTTTTCCAGCTGAATCCATGTCCCTACAAAGGACGCAAACTCATCCTTTTTATGGCTGCATAGTATTCCATGGTGTATTATGTGCCACATTTTCTTATCCAGTCTGTCACAGATGGACATTTGGGTTGATTCCAAGTCTTTGCTATTGTGAATAGTGCCGCAATAAAAACGTGTGCATGTGTCTTTGTAGTGAATAATTTATAATCCTTTGGGTATAACCCAGTAGTGGGAGGTGCTGGGTCATATGGTACATCTAGTTCTAGATCCTTGAGGAATTGCCATACTGTTTTCCATAATGGTTGAACTAGTTTACAATCCCACCAACAGTGTAAAAGTGGCAAATCAAAACCACAATGAGATACCATCTCACACCAGTTAGAATGGCAATCATTAAGAAGTCAGGAAACAACAGGTGTTGGAGAGGAGTTGTATATGTTTCAAACTATCAAACTGGACATTTTACATGTCCATTATATAACTGTAATTAAATTTTCA
Organism: Rhinopithecus roxellana; assembly: GCF_007565055.1. NCBI lineage: Eukaryota > Metazoa > Chordata > Mammalia > Primates > Cercopithecidae > Rhinopithecus > Rhinopithecus roxellana. Next base: position 4,767 of record NW_022142105.1, on the reverse strand, counting down.
AAAAGACAATACCTGTCTTTAATATGGGTGTTGCTCTAGCATTTTTTTTTTTTTTTTGAGACGGTCTCACTTTCTCCCAGGCTGGAGTGTATGGTGCGATCATGGCTCACTGCAGGCTCAGCCTCATAGGCTCGAGAGATCCTCCACCCTCAGCCTCCCAAGTAGCTGGGACCACAGTGTACAACACCATGCCCAGCTAATGTTTAAAATTTTTTGCAGAACAGGGCCTCCCTCTGTTGCTCAGGCTGGTCTGGAATTCCTGGGTTCAAGTGATTTCTCCTGCTTCATCCTCCCAAGTGCGTGTATTACAGGCATGTGCCACTGCCTGGCCCCATATAAGTGGGATGATGACTTTAGCCTAGGAGTTCCACACCAGCCTGGGTAACATGACCCAAGACCCTGTCTCTACAAAAACTAAAAAAAAATCAACTGTTTATGATGACACCTGTTTGTGGTCCCAGCTACTCCAGGAGGCTGAGGCAGGAGGATAACTTGAGCCCATGAGTTGAGACTGCAGTGAGCTCTGATCTTGTCATTACGTTCCAGCCTGGGTGACAGAGTGAGACCCTGTCTCTTAAAAAAAGTTACTGGCTACCCGATTATTCATAGGAAAAAAACCTGAACTCTGATCTAAACCTCATACCTCGTACAAAAATTTACTCAAAATGGATCATGGACTAAATGGAAAATGGAAAATAAAGTTGAAGAGAGGAGCTAGAGACTGGGAGAAACTATTTGCAAATCACATGTCTGATAAAGGACTCATATCTATAATATATAAAGAACTATCAAAATTCAGCAGTGAAACCAAACCGTCTACTTTGAAATGAATAAAAGACCTAAGAGATATTTCAGATACATACAAGCACATGAAAAGATGTTCAACATCATGAGCCGTCAGAAAAAATGCACACTAAAGCCACGTCACATACACCTATCAGAATGCCTAAAATAAAAAGTAGTAACAGGACCAATGCTGGTGAGGATGCGGGGAACGGATCACTCACACTTGGCTGGTGGGAATGGAAGATGTACAGCCATTCTGGAAAACAGCTTGACAGTTTCTTAAAAACTAAACGTGCAATTGCCATAGGATGCAGCACTCACATTCATCGGCAGTTATCCCAGAGAAATGAAGACTTATGTTCACACGAAGCCTTTATGTATCTGTTCATAGCAGCATTATTTATAAAGGCTGGAAACTGGAAACAGCCCGGAGACTGCTCAGCAGGTGAATGGTTAAACAAACTGGTGCACTCAGGCCCGATACCACTCTGCAGTAGTTCATGAATCCTCGTTCATCTGTCTTTCAAACTAGAACCACCATCATCCTTAATCCCTTTTTTCCATCCTGGGTCTGAGTGGACTACATTTTGCATTTCTTTCCAATGCATTTTCCCCCTGTCCTTTCTGGTTGTGCCTCATGCCTCATTTGAACTGTTGTAAGAGCCACCGAATGTTTCTCTGCCTCATCATGGAATCCTTTCTACACTTCATGCCCCCATTGTCATTGGAACAATCTTTCCAAAACAGAACAAACTAACTTAAAAGAATATCCCCAGGTAGCCTCCAAATAAGTCTAAGCTTTCTGTAGAAGTTTTACTTCTGTCTCTAGGGGACCCCAGGACTGTAGAGACATGAATTTGCTGTCTCATTTTAAGATCAGGCAGAATCCCTGGAGGGTCCCACGTGGAATAGTGGTACAAATACTAGTTCTGGAATCAGAAGCCCTCATATCCTGGTTCTAACACTAGCTGGATGTTCTTGGAAAAGGTTTGGTTTCAAACCTCAGTATGAGGAAGTATACTCAAGGGTCACACAAGGCTGCTGGAGGAGCGGATGAGGGGCGTGGTGACATGCTTGTGTAATCCCTGAAGCACGCGTATGTTGTGAAAGTGGAGCTGTGTGTAGCGGTTCTGGAATCATTGTTGAAAACGATGGAAAGCACATTCGTAGTTCTGCCTGATGATACCACTGGGCACCTGTGTTGTACATGCCTGCAACATGGGTGAGGCCCAGATCAGTTACAGCTCACATTTGTTTGGTTTCATGCAGTTAGAAAGGCCCGAGAGGACCCTGCCCCATTCCAGTGTAGGAAGGAGGCGGCTGTCTCCTGCCTATATTTGGTGATTGTCTGTGGCTCCTTGGGGACAAGAATGCGGGAGTGGGGGAGAAAGCCGGCCTGACTGGTCGCTAGTCAGCCTTCCCCCAGGGAGGAGTGGAGGGGTCATTTCGTGGTAACTTACCATTCTTTCTTAACCCATCTGTTCTTAGAAATGACCACATGACAAGTAAAAGACCCATTAGAGACAGTGGTGTGTGTCAGCTTTAGATCCCCCGTTGTCAAAGAAGGGATGGCCATCTGATGTTTAAGGCCTGTTAGTTCTGACTTGGAGACACCTGCTTCAGTTCATCTTCCTTAGGATTGATAAAGAATATGGGAATTTTGAAATTGAGTCACAGTTACAGGGTTGTTTGCAACCTGGTTTTGGGTAAATGCATCTTTAGTGAGCCCGGGGAAGCCACTGGTTTAGCTTCAGCTGAGTGTGTAAGCGGTCCTGTTAATTTTCCTCTGTTTTAGTGAAAGCATTGCTAATAGGGTCACGTTACTGAGCTAGCTGAAAGAGGAGGGGAAATCACTGTTACAGGTTATTGAATATCTTTTCAGTCACTAATCTTTTTATGATATGTTTTTCAGCATTTCACTGTGTGATTTCTCCTGTAAAGAACAGGAAATTTAACATCAGCAAAAAAGAATGCTCTTTCCTTTTTTTTTTTTGTTTGAGATGGAGTTTCGCTTTGTTGCGCAGGCTGGAGTGCAGTGGCATGATCTCAGCTCACTGCAAACCAGCCTCTTGAGTAGCTGGAGATTAGAGGTGACGGCCAGCATGCCCGGCTTTTTTGTATATCTTATTTTATACCTATATCTATAATATCTATTATGTCTATATTTATACCTATATCTATGATCCATTATGTCAATATTTTATACCTATATCTATTACATCTATTATGTCTATATTTTATACCTATACTTTATATCTATTATGTCTATATTTTGCAACTATATCTATTATCTTTATGTCTATATTTATACCTATTATGTTTACATTTATACCTATATCATTATATCTATTATGTCTATATATTATACCTGTATCTATTAGGTCATATTTTAACTACATCTATTATATCATTATCTCTATATTTTATAACTCTATCTATATATCTATTATGTCTTATTTTATACCTATATCTATTATATCTGTTATGTCTATATTTATACCTCTATTATATCTGTTACGTCTATATTTTATACCTCTATCCATTATATCTGGTATGTCAATTTTATACTCTTCTATTATATCGGTATGTCAATATTTTATACCTCTATCTATTATATCTATTATGTCAATATTTTTATACTACTACTTTATACTATTATGTCTATTTTTTATACCTCCCTCTATTATACTATTATGTCTATATTTTATACCTCTATCTTTTATATCTATTATGTCTATATTTTACCTATATCTATTATATCTATTATATCTATTTTGTATATTTCATACCTATATCTATTATATCTATTATATCTATATTATATCTATATCTATTATATCTAATATATCTATATTTTTACCTATATCTATTATATCTATCATATCTATTAATGTATATTTTATCCTATATCTATTATCTATATATATTTTTCTACCTGTATCTATTATACGTATTTTGTCTATCTTTAATACCTAATCTATTATATCTGTTATGTATATATTTTTATCCCTATATCTAGTCTATCTATTATTCTATCTTTTATACCTATATCTATTATATCTGTATGTCTATATTTTTATACTTTTTTATTATATCCATTATATCTATATCTATTATATCTATTATGTCTCTATTTTATACCTATATCTATTATAACTATTATGTCTATATTTTATCCTATATATATTACATCTATTATGTCTATATTTTATACCTATATTTATTATACTATTTGTCTATTTTTATACCTATATCTATTATATCTTTATGACATATTTTATACCTATATCTATTATGTCTATTTTTTATACTTATATCTGTTATATCTATTATGTCCAATATTTATACCTATATCTATTTATCTATTATTACTATATTTTACACCTTTATTACACTCATTATATCTATATTTTATAGCTATATCGATTATATATATCATATCTATATTTTAAAAACCTATATCTATTATATCTGCATGTTATACTATTCTATTATATCTATATTTTATACCTATATCTATTGTATCTTATGTCTATATTTTATACCCATATCTATTATATCTATTCTTCTATTTTTATGCCTAATTCTATTATATCTATTATGTCTATATTTTATACCTGTATCTATTATATCTATTATGTCTATATTTTAACGTATATCTATCATATCTATGATGTCTATATTTTATACCTGTATCTATTATATCTTTTATGTCTATATTTTATACCTATATCTATCTGTTATGTCTTTATTTTATACCTATATCTATTATATCTATTATGTCTCTATTTTTATACTTAGACTATTATGTCTATTATGTCTATATTTTACACCTATATCTATTATGTCTATTTTTATACCTATATCTATTATATCTTTTATGTCTATATTTTATACCTATATCTTATACATATTATGTCTATATTTATACCTATATCTTTTACAAATCGATTATGTCTATATTTTATACCTAGGGTACTA
>NW_022142104.1:0-14200 GCF_007565055.1 Rhinopithecus roxellana | reverse complement strand
TGTAAGATGACGGTTGAAGATACACTGGCTACTAGTTCTGTGTGTGTCATTGCCTTGATTCTTGCTGAAATGCCGGCATATGAACACCCCCAACCCCAACTGTTTTGCACTCTCAGTACAAATGTGAACACGCTATTCTTGGATAAATGATGAATGGTTTCTGGATACATCATGATTTTCATGAGGTTTTATCTGCATAGATTGAAGTCAAATAGCAACAAAGCAGATGAAGGTTGGAATAGAATTTTTTAAAATAAGCTTAAAAAGTGACAGAAAGATTTGAAGCAACATAACATACATTCAAATTAAATCAACATAGTGAAGCAATGGCAGAAAAAGAATTCACATGACAGTACTGAAATAATTTAAGAATCTTTAAATAGTAAAAGAAAATATTTCAGAAATGAAGATTAGAGAAAACACAAAAGTGAGTAAAAACAGGAATGAATGTTTTAAATAAAAAGACATAATGTGAGTTATATAACATAAACAAAAAAGATTCAATTAATATTTATATAATTCAGTGAAGGGGGAAAAAAACGGAAGCAAAAGGAATTTACTAAACTTATACTACATTTATCATTTAATATCTACTATTAACAGACACTGTGAATTTGGGAAAAAATCACCCCAAATGGCCAAAATAGACACAAATTCTGACAAAAATTATACAGCTTAAAGAAACAGGAAAGAAAAAATTATGCCCTGGCATTTGAGGCCCTAGTTACCATGCAACAATTTAATAAAGCAGAAATTACAGAAAAGATGAGAGAAAACAGACAGACAAAATTGAACAATCTGAGACTTTAGTACATTCCTTTCAATCTAAGCAGATATGAACAAACTGTAAACATAAAGTATTGACAACTTATAATAACAGTTTTACACACATAAATAGCTATATTAGATAGATACATTATATAAAGAGACTTTTGTATATAATTCACATATATAATAATATATAATATATATAAATATTCACAATATATAAATATTAAATTCCACAATATATAAAACAAAGAACCCCATCAAAAGTGGGGAAAGGATATGAACAGACATTTCTCAAAGAAGATATTCATACAGCCAACAGACCATGAAAAAATGCTCCATCGCACTCGCCTCAGAGAAATGCAAATCAAAAACCACATGAGATACCATCTCACACCAGTTAGAATGGCAATCATTAAAAGTCAGGAAACAACAGGTGTTGGAGAGGATGTGAGAAATAGGAACACTTTTCCACTGTTGGTGGGATTGTAAACTAGTTCAACCATTATGGAAAACAGTATGGAATTCCTCAAGGATCTGAACTAGATGTACCATATGACCCAGCCATCCCACTACTAGGTATATACCCAAAGGATTATAAATTATTCTACTACAAAGACACATGACACGTATGTTTATTGCGGCACTATTCACAATAGCAAAGACTTGGAATCAACCCAAATGTCCATCTGTGACAGACTGGATTAAAAATGTGGCACATATACACCATGGAATACTATGCAGCCATAAAAAGGATGAGTTTGCGTCCTTTGTAGGGACATGGATGCAGCTGGAAACCATCATTCTTAGCAAACTATCACAAGAAGAGAAACCAAACACCGCATGTTCTCACTCATAGGTGGGAATGAACAATGAGATCACTTGGACTCGGGAAGGAACTCACGCACTGGGGCCTATCAGGTAGGGGGAGGGGGGAGGAGGGAGGGATTGCATTGGGGAGTTATACATGTATAAATGATGAATTGATGGGTGCTACGAGTTGATGGGTGCAGCACACTAAATGGCATAAGTATACTAGAACAAACAAACCTGCACGTTATGCACATGTACCCTGAACTTAAGTATAATAAAAAAACAATATATAATATATATCGAAGACAAATAGATGTATAGATATAGGTATGAAATACAGACATTATTAGATATAATAGATATATAGTATAATATATAGACATAATAGATATGATTTGATATAGGTATAAAATATAGACATAATAGATATGAATATAGGTATAAGACTAGTAAAAAGTAAGTATCAAAATATAGACATAAATATATATTAGATATAGGTATAAACTGACATAATAGAATATGATTATATATAGTTAACCATCTAGTACATAATAGATATAGATATAAATATAGACAAAATAGATGATATAGATACATTTAAAAAATGGACATAATAGATATAATAGATATAGGTTAAATAGTAGACATAATTGATAATTGAGTAATAAATATAGACATAATAGATATAAACTAACGGTATAAAATATAGCATTAAATAGAGGATAATATAGACAGAATGATATAACATATATTCTAAAATATAGACATAATACGATTAATAGATATAGTATAAATATAGACAATAGATAATGATGTAGGAATAAAATATAGACATATCATAGATATAGGCATAACAAGATGTAATAGGATATAGGTGTAACATATAGAAATATTAGTATAATAGACAAGGATAAAATATAGACACATAATAGATATAATAGATATAGGATAATAACATATAGACATAATAGATATAGAAATACAGGTATAAATATAAGATATAATAATTAATATCATAGATATAAATACAATATAAGAGGATATAAAATAGATATGTAGTATATAAACATAGGTATAAATGTAGATATAAATATATTATAGTTTACATATAACGTAATAGGATTAAAGATTATGTATAAAATATAGACATAATAGAATATGGTATAAAATTAGTTAGATAGAGGTATAAAATATAGATATGAAATATAGATAGATACATAGTATGTAGATCATATAAATAATAAGATATAATAGATATAGGTATAAATATAGACATCAAAGATATAAGAAGTATAAAATATGACATAAAGAGATTAATTGATAGAGTTATAAAATATACATAATAGATATAATAGAGTAAAGTTATAAAATTGACGTAATAGATATAGGTAGATTAGTATTTAAAATAAGATAACTAGATATAGGATAAAATATGACATAATAGATACAATGATATAGGTATGACTATAGACATAATAATATCGGTATAAAATAAGTCAAATAATATAACAGATATAGTTCTAATATTCAAAATATGATAATAGTATATATTATATAGATATAGTATAAATGTTAGAACAAATAGATATAAAGATATAGGTAAAATATAAGACTAATAGGTATAATAGATATACGAAAAATTAGACATATAGAGTAATAGATATATGTATAAATGTATAGATAATATAATAGATATAGGTATAAATAAGACGCAATAGATATAATAGATATAGGGAAAAAATATACACATAATAGATATAATAGATATAGGTATAAAATATAGGCATAATGACATAATAGATATAGTATAAAATATAGAACTAATAGATATAATAGATAGAGCTATAAAATGTAGACATGTAGATATAAGAGATAGGTATAAATATAGACATATAGAATATAATAGATACGCTATAAATAATATGCCATGAAATAGTAGTATATAGATATAGGTATAAATATAGACATAATACACATATATAGATATAGGTATAAAATATACATAAAGATATATATAAGTAGAATAAGTATAGGATAATAGATATAATAGATATACAAGGTATAAATATAGACATATATAGTATAATAGATAGTATAAAATATAGATAATAATAGGAATAATAAAGATAGGTATAACATCAGACATAATAGATACGTGTATAACTATAGACTATAGATATAATAGATAGATGTATTACAATACAGATATAGATATATATAATAGAATAGGTTAAATATGACATATAGACTTAATAGATTAGGTAATAAAATATAGATGTAATAGATATGGTACAATATTTAGACAATAATAGATACTAATAGATTAGGTTATAAATATAGACTTAGAAAATATAAATAGATACAAGGTATAAACATAGACATAATAGATATATGATATAGGTATAAATTATAGACATAATAATCATAATAGATAAATGTATAAAATATAGATAAAGGATAAATAGATATAGGTATAAAATATACACATAATATATATGATAGATGGTAAAATATAGACATAGTAGACATATCTAATATAATCATAATAGTATAAAAAATATAGTTATAAAATATAACATAATCAATAGTGATGAGGTATAAAATATAGACATAATAGATATAAAGGATATTAGTGTAAAATATAACATATAGATATATGATACAGTATCTAAAATATAGACATAAATAGAAAATGGTGTATAGGTATAAAATAAAGACTGATACGGTTAGATATAGGTAAAATATAGACATAATCGATATAGGTTATCAATATAGATAATAGTGATAATAGATATAGTAAATATAGATTATGTAAGTAGATGAGGATATGCAATATTTATAGAATAGGTTTAAAATAGTGATATAATGGTATATAATAGATATAGTGTACAAAATATGGGACATATGGATAAATGATAGACGGATAAGTTATATAAGAGAGTATAGTAAAAATACAGACAATCATAGATATTAATTGATATAGATATAAATATATACAAAAAGATAGTATAAGAGATAGGGTCTAAAATATAGACTATAGTTATAATCGTATGGGTATAAAATATAGACTATATGATATATGATATATGTATAAGATATAGACATAATAGATAATATAGATTTAGGTATACAAAAGATAGAATAGACATAATAGATATAGGATGAAAAATAATACACAATAGATATAACAGCATAGTATAATATCGAAAGAAATATATATAATAGATATAGGTTAAATTAATGACATAAGATATAATAGATAGAGGTATAAAATTAAAAACAAAAATAGGATAATAAAGATAGAGGTTATATAAATTACAGACATAGTAGATATAATAATGAGGTAAAAAATATAGACATAGAGACACAATAGATGTCTATTAAAACTATTATGTCTATATTCTATACCTATATCGATTATATCTATTATGTCTATATATTATACCTATATCTATTATATCTATTATGTCTATATATCACACCTATATCTATTATATCTATTATGTCTATATTTTATACCTATATCTATTATATCTATTATATCTATTATATGTATATTTCATACCTATATCTATTATATCTATTATATCTATATTTTATATCTATATCTATATATATATATATTTATATCTATATCTATTATGTCTACATTTTATACCTATATCTATTATATGTATTATGTCTACCAATTATACCTATTATCTATTATATCTATTATGTCTATATTTTATACCTATATCTATTATATCAATATTTTTAACCTATGTCTATTTTAATCTGTTACATTTATATTTTATATCTATTATATCTATATTTTATACCCTATATCATTATAACTATTATATCAATATGTTTATACCTATATCTATTATATGTGTATTTTATCCCTATATCTAATATATCTAATATATCTATATTTCATACTTATATCTATTATATCTATATTTTATACCTATATCTATTATATCCATTATGTCTATATTTTATACCAGTATCTATTATATCAATTATGTGTATACTTCATACCTATATCTATTATATCTCTTCTGTCTACATTTTATACCTATATCTATTATATCAATTATGTCTATATTTTATACCTATATCGATTATATCTATTATGTCTATATTTTATACCTATATTATATCTATTATGTCTACATTTTATACCTACATCTATTATATATATTGTCTATATTTTATCCGTGTATCCATTATATCTATATTTTATACCTATATCTATTATAACTGTATTTTATAACTAAATCTTGTATATGTATTATGTCTATATATTATACCTATATCTATATTTTATCTATATCTATATTTATTATGTCTATATTTTATGCCTACATATATCTATTATGTATATATTATATACCTATATCTAGTATGTCTATATTTTACTCCTATATCTATTATGCCTATACTTTATACCACTATTATACCTGTTATATCTATATTTTATACCTATATCTATTATGTCTATATTTTATACCTATATGTATTATAACTTTTATGTCTATATTTTATAACTATATCTATTATAACTATTTTGTCTATATTTTATACCTATATCTATTATTTCTATATTTTATACCTATATCTATTATATCAATTATGTCTATATTTTATACCTATATCTCTTATATCTATTATGCCTATATTTTATACTTGTATCTATTATATCTATTATATCTATATTTTATGCCTATATCTATTACGTCAATATTTTATACCTATATCAATTATATCTATTATGTCTATATTTTATACCTATATCTCTTATGTCTATATTTTATAACTATATCTATTATATTATATCTATATTTTATACCTATGTCTAAGTATATTTAATACCTATATCTATTATATCTATATTTTATACCTGTACTATTATATCTATTATATTTATATTTTATAATTTTATCTATTATATGTTATATCAATATGTATTATATCTATTATATCTATATTTTATACCTGTATCTATGGTATCTATATTTTATACGTATATCTATTATATCTATATTTTATACCTCTATCTATTATATCTATTATGTCTATATTTTATACCTATATCTATTATATCTATTATGTCTATATTTTATATCTATATCTGTCATATCTATTATGTCTGTATTTTATACCTGTATCTATTATATCTATATTTTCTACCTATACCTATTATATCTGTATTTTGTACGTATATCAATTTAACTATTGTATCTATATTTTATACCTATATATATCTCTTATATCTATATTTTATACGTTTATCTATTATATCTATATTTCACACCTATATCTATTAAATCTATTATGTCTATATTTTATACCTATATTATGTCTATATTTTATTCCTATATCTATTATATCAACAATGTGTATATTTTAAAGGTATATGAATTATATCTATTATGTCTTAATTTTATACCTGTATCTATTATACCATTTATGTCTATATTTTATACCTATATCTATTTTATCAATATTTTATACCTATATCTATTTTATCTGTTATATTTATATTTTATAACTATATCTATTATATCTATATTTTATACCTATATCCATTATATATATTATTTATATATTTTATACCTATATTTATTATGTCTATATTTCATACCTATATCTATTATATCTATTAAGTCTATATTTTACACCTCTATTATATCTATATTTTAATCCTATATCTATTATGTCTACATTTAATACTTATATCTATTATATCTACGATGTTTATCTTTTATACCTATATCTATTCTATCTATTAGGTCTATATTTTATACCTATATCTATTAGATCTATTATGTCTGCATCTATTATATCTGTCTATCTGTTATACCTATATCTATTATATTTATTGTATATATTTTATAGCACTATCTGTTATATCTATTTTGTCTATATTTTATACCTCTATTATATCTTTTATGTCTATATTTTATACCTCAATCTATTATATCTATTATGTCTATATTTTATACCTCTATTATAACTGTTATGTCTATATTTTATAGATATATCTCTTATGTGTATATATTATACCTATATCTATGATGTATTTTTTACCTATATATATTGTCTTTGTTTTATACCTTTATCTATTATATCTATTATGTCTATATTTTAAACCTATATCTATTATATCTATATTTTATACCTGTATTTACTATGTCTTTTATGTCTATGTTTTATACCTATATCTATTATATCTATTATGTCCATCTTTTCTACCTATATCTGTTATATCTATTATGTTCATATTTTATACCTATATCTTTTATATCTATATTTTATACCTCTATTATATCAATTATGTCTATGTCTTATACCTCTATCTATTACATCTATTATGTTTATATTTTATACCTCTATCTGTTATATCTATTAGGTCTATATTTTATACCTCTATCTATATCTGTATTTTATAACTATATCTATTATATCTATGATGTCTATATTTTATACCTATATCTATTCTGTCTATATTTTAAACCTATATCTATTATATATATTATGTCTGTATTTAATACCTATATTTATTATATCTATTATGTCTATATTTTATAAATATATCTATTATGTCTATATTTTATACCTTCATCTATTATATCTATTATGTCAATATTTTATACCTATATGTATTATATCTATATTTTATACCTGTATCTACATTTTATACGTATATCTACTATATCTATTACATCTATATTTTATACCTTTATCTATTATATCTATATTTTATACCTGTATCGATATTTATTATGTCTATATTTTATACCTATGTCTATTACATCTATGTCTATATTTTATACCTATATCTATTATTACTATATTTTATACCTATATTTCTTATATCTATATTTAATGCCTATATCTATTAGATTTGTATTTTATAATTATATCTATTATATCTGTATTTTATACCTGTATCTATTATATCATATCTATATTTTCTAACTATATCAGTTATATCTATATTTTATACGTATATCTATTATATCTATATTTTATAACTATATCTATTATATCTATATTTTATACCTTATCTATTATATCTATTATGTCTATATTTTGTACCTATATCTATTATATCTATTATGTCTATATTTTATACCTATGTCTATTATATCTATTATGTCTATAATTTATACCTATATCTATCAAATCTATTATCTCTCTATTTTATACCTATATTAGTTATATTTATTATGTCTATATTTTATACCTTTATCTATTGTGTCTACATTGTATACCGATATCGATTGTATGTATTATGTCTATATTTTATATCTGTATCTATTATATCTATTATGTCTATACTTTATACCTATATCTATTATGTCCATATTTTATACCCCTATCATATCTTCTATGTCTATATTTTATACCGATATCTATTTTATCTATTATGTCTATATTTTATACCTATGTCTATTACATCTATTATGTCCATATTTTATACCTATATCTATAATATCTGTTATGTCTGTATTTCATAACTATATTATATCTATTACGTCTATGTTTTATACCTATATCTATTATGTCTATATTTCATACCTATATCTATTATATCTATTATGGCTATATTTTTTACCTATATCTATTATGTCTATATTTTATACCTATATCTATTAAAACTCTTATGTCTATATTTTATAGGTATATCTATTATGTCTATTGTGTCTGTACTTTATACCTATATCTATTTTATCTATATTTTATACCTATATCTATTATAACCGTATTTTATACCTGTATCTATTATATCTATATTTTTTACCTATATCTATTATATCTATTATATATTTTATAATGATATCTATTAAATCTATATTTTATATCTGTATCTATTTTCTATATTTTATACCTGTATCTATTATACATATTTTTTATACATATACATCTATTATATCTACATCTATATTTTATACCTATATCAATTATATCTATATTATGTACCTGTATCTATTATATCTATTATGTCTATATTTTATATGTATATCTATTATGTCTATATTTTATACCTATATCTATTATATCTATTATGTCTATATTTTATACCTGTATTTATCATATCTATTATGTCTATATTTTATACCTGTATCTGTTATATCTATTATGTCTGTATTTTATACCTATATCTATTATATTATGTCTATATTTTATACCTATATCTATCTTATGTCTATATTTTATAAATATATTTAACATAACTATTATGTCTTTATTTTATACCTATATCTATTATATCTATTATGTCTATATTTCATAGCTATATCTATTGTATCTATTATGTCTATATTTTATACCTATATCTTTTGTATGTATTATGTCTATATTTTATACTTATATCTATTATATCTATTATGTCTATACTTTATAACAGTATCTATTATATCTCTTATGTCTATATTTTTTACCTATATCTTTTATCTATTATGTTTATATTTTATACCTATATCTCGTGTCTATATTTTATACCTATATCGATATCTATTATGTCTATATTTTATACCTAAATCTATTATACCTCTTATGTCTATATTTTATACCTATATCTATTATATCTATTATGTCTATATTTTATACCTATATCTATTATGTCTATATTTTATACCAATATCTGTTATATCTATTGTGTTTATATTTTATATCTTTATCTATTATATCCATTATGTCTATATTTTATTCCTATATCTATTATATCTATTATGTCTATATTTTATACCTATATCTCTTATATTCTCTATATTTTATACCTATATCTATCTATATTTGATACCTATATCCATTATATCTATATCTATATTTTATACCTATATCTATTATATTATGTCTATATTTTATACCTATATCTATTATATCTGTTATTTCTATATTTTATTCCTACATCTATTATAACTATATTTGATACCTATATCTATTATATCTATATTTTATACCTGTATCTATTATATCTATATTTTATGCCTGTGTCTACTATATCTATTATGTCTATGTTTTATACCTATATTTATTATACCTATTATGTCTATATTTTATACCTATATCTATGATATCTATTATGTCTATTCTTTATACCTATATCTCTTATGTCTATATTTCATACCTATATGTATCATATCTGTTATGTCTATATTTTATACCTATATCAATTATATCTATTATGTCTGTGTTTTATACCTATATCTATTATGTCTATTATGTCTATATTTTATACCGATATCTATTATATCTATTATGTTTATATTTTATACCTATATCTATAGTATTTCTTACGTCTATATTTTATACCTATATCTATTATGTCTATTTTTACCTGTATCTATTATCTATATTTTATACCTACATCTATTATTTCTGTTTTATACCTATATCTATTATGTCTGTATTTTATACCTATATCTATTATAACTATTATGTCTATATTTTATAACTATATCTGTTATAGCTATTATGTCTATATTTTATATCTATATCTATTGTATCTATTATATCTATATTTTATACCTATCTCTATTATAACCATATTTTATACCTATATATGTTTTTTACCTTTATCAATTTTATCTCTTATATTTTTATATCTATTATATCTATATTTTATATCTATATCTATCTGTTTTCTATATTTTATACCTGTATCTATTATATCTATTTTTTATACGTATATCTATTATATCTATATTTTATACTTATGTCTACGTTTTACACCTGTATCTATTGTATCTATTATTTGTATATTTTATACCTTTATCTGTATCTATTATGTCTATATTTTATACCTGTATCTATTATGTCTATATTTCATACCATTAGCTATTTTATCTGTCTATATTTTATACCTCTATTATACCTATATTTTATACCTATATCTGTCTATATTTTATACCTATATGTATTTTATCTATTATGCCTATATTTTTTATCTGTATCTATTATATTTTTTACCTATATCTATTATATCGATTATGTCTCTATTTTATACCTATATTATATCCATTATGTCTATATTTTATACCTATGTCTATTATGTCTATGTTTTATACCTATGTCTATTATATATATTATATTTATATTATATAACTATATTATATCTGTATTTAATATCTATTATATTTTATACCTATATCTATATTTTATACTTGTATCTATTATATCTATTTTGTCTATATTTTATACCTGTATCTGTTATTTCGATTGTCTATATTTTATACCTATATCTGTATTTTATACCTATATTTTGTCTATATTTTATACCTGTATATTATATGTATATTTTATACCTATCTCTGTATCTTTATTTTATACTTATATCTATATATCTATATTTTTACCTATATCTATGTTTTATACCTATGTCTATTATATCTGTGTTTTGTTCCTTATATCTGTATTATGTCTACATTTTATATCTGTATCTATTATATCTGTCTATATTTTATACCTATATCTATTATATCTATTATATCTATATTTTATACCTGTATCTATTATGTCTCATCATGTTCCCCTAGGCTGGTCTTGAATGCTGGCCTCAGCGATCCTTCCACCTCGGCCTCACAAAGCACTAGGATGACAGGCGTGATCCATGGTGCTCAGTCTCTGATTTGAGTCATTTGTGTCCCGTCTTACTTTTCTTGGGCAGTCTGGTGAAAGACTTGTCAACTTTGTTATTTTCACAAAACCCACTTTTGGTTCTGTTGACTATCTCGTTTGTTTTTCCATTCTCTGTATTTTTACTTCACATTTCCACTCTCACGTTTATTATTTTCTTCCTTTTATTCACTTTGGAGTTAGTTCATTTTCTAGTTTCTCAAGGTGGAAGGTTAGGTTTTTGATTTGAGATTTTTCTTTGAATGTAGACATTTACAGTGATAAATTTCCCTTTCAGCACTGCCTTAGCTCCATCTTGGAGTTTTTGATATGCTGTGCTATTTTTTTTTTTAAGGTTTTGCTCTATTGCCCAGGCTGGGGTGCAGTGGTGCAATCTTGGCTCACTGCAACTTCTACCCAGGTTCAACCCATTCTCATTCCTCAGCCTCCCGAGTAGCTGGAATTACAGATGTGCACCACCACTCCCGGCTAATTTTGTATTTTTTATAGAAGCCGAGGTTTCACCATGTTTCTCAGGATTGATCTCAAACTCCTGGACCAAGTGATCTCCCGCCTCGGCCTCCCTTAGTGCTGCGATGACAGGCGGGAAGCCACCGAGCTGGCCCTGGCTGTGCCATTTGTTTGCCATTCTTCTCAAAGTAGTTTTCGTTTACCTGATGGTCTCTTCTTGAATAACTGGTTGTAGGAGTCGTTGCTAATTTCCGTATTTTTGATTTACCACGTTTTCTCCACTGTTGATTCAATGCTTCGTGCAATCTACAGCTGACGAACACCTCTGACTTTGGTCTCAGTCCTATCCATTCAATGAGGCTTGGTTTTGTGGCAGGCACATTGTCTGTCATGGTAATGTCCCATGGGTGCTCGAGGGGCATGTAATGTTGCTGTTGTTGGTGGCGTGGTGACACATGTCCTTTGGCATTTACCTGGTTTGCCGGTGTTCGGTGTTAATCTCGGGATGTTTCTGACACTAGAAAATCAGAAGCCTTTCCACGGTTCCCAGCACCCTGACTTTGGGAGGGCCCGTGAGCCTGGGGTTGGAGCCTGGTTTCATGAAAGAAGCATGTGTGGGAACAGCAGGGGCTGGTTTTGAACCCCATCCCCCAACATGATGCCATGTGTGCAGATATGACGCTTGGCTTTGCTCTCCCGGGGTTCCATCTGCGACATCTTCCGACAGGGGCTTACTTGTCCCCCTGGCCTTCATCAGCTCCGGCGACGGCGGGCCCGGTCCGGCCAGCGGGGTTTGGAAGGCAGAAATAGATGGCCTTGGTGATGGGGCCGAGCCGGCCAGGACCTCGGCCCTGGGAGTTGTAAAGAAGCGTCGGCCTTACATGAGCATGTGCCACCAAGCTTGACACACATGTCACGGTGTGCGAGCGTTCTGAGCTTCAGCTGCCCGCCTATGTGGCCTAGGTTTGCACAGAGGTTGTGAAAGGAGGAAACGAGCACAACGAAGGGACTTCAGAGCCCAGATCAGACTCGCTTCGATGCGGGAGCGAAGTCTTCCATTTTGTCTTATGACAACAAAGCCTGAAGGAAAAGTAAAGCGGATGTGCCTATTCTACAGCGTGTAATGCCCACGCGTAGGCCCCCAAGCTGTGTTCAATTACAATGAGATAAAGCTCTCAATGGAACTCAAGGTGGACGAAAAGGTGCTGTGGACGGGGGCGGTTATGAGGACCATCAGTCAGATCTTACATGTCTTGGGAACTGAGAGGTAAGGGCCTGGCATTTGCCCAGTGGTGCGGGATTGGTGGGGCCGTGGAGGGTGGAACAAGGGGGCTGGAGGGGTCAGGGAGGGGCGAAAAAGCAAGGTAAGATTGGCCAAGGGATGCTGCTGTTGTGAGTCCCAGCGTGAGCCTCGCTTGATTGGGTTAAAAGATCATCTTCAACCCCAGCAGAGGCAGTACATACACTCTTGTATGTTTCCTCCTACTTATGGTGCTTGCATCTGCCTCTGCCTGCCCCGAAATCTTCACTCCTGGCC
>NW_022142103.1:0-3910 GCF_007565055.1 Rhinopithecus roxellana | reverse complement strand
CAGCCCGGGCCAGCGCGGTGGCTCCCGCCTGTCATCGCAGCACTATGGGAGGCCGAGGCGGGAGGATCCCTTGAGTCCAGGAGTTTGAGATCAGCCTGAGAAACATGGTTTGAAACCTCGTCTCTATAAAAATACAAAAATTAGCCGGAAGTGGTGGTGCACATCTGTAATTCCAGCTACTCGGGAGGCTGAGGAATGAGAATGGGTTTGAACCTGGGTAGAAGTTGCAGTGAGCCAAGATTGCACCACTGCACCCCAGCCTGGGCAATAGAGCAAAACCTTAAAAAAAAAAAATAGCACAGCATATCAAAAACTCCAAGATGGCAGCTAGGCAGTGCTGAAAGGGAAATTTATCACTGTAAATGTCTACATTCAAAGAAAAATCTCAAATCAAAACCCTAACCTTCCACCTTGAGAAACTAGAAAATGAATTAACTCCAAAGTGAATAAAAGAAGAAAAGGAAAAGAACATAATAACAGTGAGAGTGGAAATGTGAAGTAAAAATACAGAGAATGGAAAAACCAAACGAGATAGTCAACAGAACCCAAAAGTGGGTTTTTGTGAAAATAATAACAAAGTTGACAAGTCTTCACCAGACTGCCCAAGAAAAGAAAGACGGGACACAAATGACTCAAATCAGAGACTGAGCACCATGGATCACGCCTGTCATCCCAGCTGCTTTGTGAGGCCGAGGTGGAAGGATCGCTGAGGCCAGCATTCAAGACCAGCCTGGGGAACATGATGAGACATAATAGATACAGGTATAAAATCACAGCTATAATAGATATAATAGATATAGGTATAAAATATAGACAGATATAATAGATACAGATATAAAATGTAGACATAATACAGATATAAAATAAGGAACAAAACACAGATATAATAGACATAGGTATAAAACAAATAGATACAGGTAAAAATATAGATATAATATAGATATAAATATAAAAAAAAGATAGAGATAGGTATAAAATATACATATAATATATAGGTATAAAATACAGACAAAATATAGGTATAAAATGCAGATATAGGTATAAAATATAGACAATCGAAATAACAGATATAGGTATAAAATACAGACAAAATAGATATAATAGATACAGGTATAAAATATAGATATAGATATAAAATGTAATAGATATAAAATACAGATATAATATAGTTATATAATATAAATATAATAGATACAATAGACATAGGTATAAAACATAGACATAATAGACATAGGTATAAAATATAGACATAATGGATATACTATAGGTATAAATAGAGACATAATCGATATAACTGATATAGGTAAACAATATAATAGATTAGGTAAAACAAAATAGGCCTAATAGATAAAATAGATATAGGTATAAAATATAGACAGATATAGGTATAAAATAGAGGTATAATAGAGGTATAAAATATAGACAGATATAATAGCTAATGGTATGAAATACATAATAGATACAGGTATAAAATATAGACATAATAGATACAGATAGGTATAAAATATACACATAGATATAATAGATACAGGTGTAAAACGTAGACATAATATAAGTATAAAATATAGATATAATAGATATACGTATAAAAAATAGATATAATAGATACAGGTATAAAATATAGAAAACAGATATAGATATAAAATATAGATATAATAGATATAATGATAAAAAATAAAAATATAAGAGATATAATTGATAAAGGTAAAAAACATATAGGTATAAAATATGGTTATAATAGAGATAGGTATAAAATATAGATATAATAGATACAATAGATATAGATATAAAATATAGACATAATAGCCATAACAGATATAGTTATAAAATATAGACATAATAGTTATAACAGATATAGGTATAAAATATAGACATAATAGATATAGGTATAAAACATAGACATAATAGATGTAGGTATAAAATATAGATAATAGATACAGGTAAAAATAGACATAATAGATAGATATAGGTATAAATATAGACGTAAGAGATACTATAGATATAGGTATAAATACTAAAACATAATAGATATAATAGATAGGGTATAAAATATAGACATAATAGACATAATAAGATATAGGTATAAAACACAGACATAATAGATATAATTGATATAGGTATAAAATATAGAACATAACAGATATGAATACATATAGGTATGAAATATAGACATAAGATATATGATAGAATATAGGTATAAGAATAGACATATATCATAGATCTAGGTATAAAATATAGACATATCAGATATAATAAATATAGGTATATAAACATAGAACATAATAGATATAGGTAGACACAGGCATAATAAATATAGATATAATAGATACAGGTATAAAATATAGATGTAATAGATACAGGTATCAAATATAGTTATAATAGATGTAGGAATAAAATATAGAAATAACAGATATAATAGATATAGGTATAAAATATAGACATAATAGATAAAGGTATAAAATAAAGATATAGATATAATGGATATAGGTATCAAATATAGATAGATATAGGTATAAAATATAGAGGATATAAGAGATATAGGTATAAAATATAGACATAATAGATATAATAGATATAGGAATAAAATATAGACATAATGGATATAATAGATAAAGATATAAAATATAGACACAATAGATATAACAGATATTGGTATAAAATATAGACATAATAGATATAGGTATAAAATATAGACATAATAGATATAATAATATAGGTATAAAATATAGACATAAGAGGTATAATAGATTTAGGTATAAAATATAGACATAATAGATATCGATATAGGTATAAAATATAGACACGAGATATAGGTATAAAATATAAACATAATAGATAAAAGAGATATAGGTAAAAAATATAGACATAAGAGATATAATAGATACTGTTATAAAGTATAGACATAATAGATATAATAGATATCGGTATAAAATATAGACATAATACATACAAAAGATATAGGTATAAAATATAGACATAATAGATACAATAGATATAGCTATGAAATATAGACATAATAGATATAATAGATATAGGTATAAAATAAAGACATAATAGTTATGTTGAATATATTTATAAAATATAGACATAAGATAGATATAGGTATAAAATATAGACATAATAGATATAATAGATATAGGTATAAAATATAGACATAATAGATATAACAGATAAAGGTATAAAATATAGACATAATAGATATAATAAATACAGGTATAAAATATAGACATAATAGATATAATAGATATAGGTATAAAATATAGACATAATAGATATACATATAAAATATAGACATAATAGATATAATAGATAAAGGTACAAAATATAGATATAATTGATATAGGTATAAAATATAGATGTAGATATAATAGATGTATATGTATAAAAAATATGTATAATACAGGTATAAAATATAGACAATAGATAGATACAGATATAAAATATAGATTTAATAGATATCATTATAAAATATATAATAGATATAATAGATATAGGTAAAAAATATAGATATAATAGATACAGGTATAAAATACGGTTATAATAGATATAGGTATAAAATATAGATAATAGATAGGTATAAAGTACAGACACAATAGACATAATAGATATACCTATAAATATAGACATAAGAGTTTTAATAGATATAGGTATAAAATATAGACATAATAGATATAGGTAAAAAATATAGCCATAATAGATATAATAGATATAGGTATGAAATATAGACATAATAGATAGGTATAAAACATAGACGTAATAGATATAATATAGTTATGAAATACAGACATAACAGATATTATAGGTATAAAATATGGACATAATAGATGTAATAGACATAGGTATAAATATAGACATAGTAGATAAAATAGATATCGGTAAAAATATAGACATAGAGATATGATAGGGGTAT
>NW_022142102.1:0-7607 GCF_007565055.1 Rhinopithecus roxellana | reverse complement strand
TTATATCTTTTATGTCTAGATTTATACCTTTATCTATTATATCTATTTTGTCTGTATTTTATACGTATATCTCTTATATCTATATTTTATACCCGTATCTATTATATCTATTATGTGTATATTTTATAACTATATCTATTATATCTATTTGGTCTATATTATAAACCTACATCTATTATATCCACTATATCTATATTTTATATCTATATCTGTTATATCGGTTGTTATACCTTTGTGTATTATACCTATTATATCCATATTTTATAACTTTATCTACTATACCTATTATAACTATGTTTTATACCTATATCTATTATATCTATATTTTATACCTATATCCATGTTATCTGTTATATCTATATTTTATACCAATATCTGTATCTATGATATCCATATTTTATACCTATATCTATTATATATATTATATCCATATTTTATACCTATATCTATTATATCTATTATATCTATATTTGATACCTATATCTATTATGTCCATATTTTATTCCTATATCTATGGTATCTATTAGTTCTATATTTTATACCTATATCTATTATGTTTATATTTGATACTTATATCTATTATATTTATTTTCTATATTTTTTATCTCTACATGTATTGTCTATATTTTAAACCTATATCTATTATATCTATTATGTCTATATTTTATACCTATATCTATTATATCTTTCATGTCTACATTTTATACCTATATCTATTATATCTATGATGTCTATATTTTATACTTATATCTATTATATCAATTTTGTCTATATATTATACTTATATCTATCATATCTCTTATGTCTATATTTTATACATATATTTATTATATCTATTATGTCTATATTTTATACCTTTATCTATTATATCTATTATATCTATATTTTATACCTATATCTATTATATCTATTATGTCTATATTTTATACCTATATCTATTATATCTATTATGTCTGTATTTCATAACTATATCTATTATATCTATTGTATATATTTTATACCCATATTTATTATATGTATTATGTTTATATTTTATACCTATAACTATAATATCTATTACGTCTATATTATATCCCTATATTCATTATATCTGTTATGTCTATATTTTATACCTATATCTATTATATCTATTATGTGTATATTTTATACCTATATCTATTATATCAATTATGTCTATATTTTATACCTACATCTATTATATCCACTATATCTATATTTTATAACTATATCTATTATATCTGTTGTTTATACCTTTGTGTATTATACCTATTATATCTATATTTTATAACTATATCTACTATACCTATTATAACTATATTTTATACCTATATCTATTATATCTATATTTTATACCTATAATCATGTTATCTGTTATATCTATATTTTATACCAATATCTGTATCTATGATATCCATATTTTATACCTATATCTATTATATATATTATATCCATATTTTATACCTATATCTGTTATATCTATTATATCTATATTTGATACCTATATCTATTATGTCGCATATTTTACTCCTATATCTATGGTATCTATTAAGTCTATATTTATACCTATATCTATTATGTTTATATTTGAATACTTATATCTATTAATATCTATTTCTATATTTTTTTTCTCTACATGTATTGTCTATGATATATATACAGTATAGGTATAGGGTATAAAACTATAGACCATAAATAGATATAATAGATACAGGTTTAAAATATAGACAATACATATAGAGATAAAAAATATAGAAAATAGATATAATAGATATTGGTATCAAATATAAACATAATAGTTATAGGTATAAAACATATTTAAATACATATATATATTTTATATATATTTTAATGTATAAATTTATATATTTATCTATAATATATATATATTAGTATACTATATTTATATATATATAAAAATTATATATATTTATAATATATAATATATATTTATACTATATTATATATATATAGATTATATATATGTATAAAATATATACACACTAGATATAATAGATATAGGTAACACCTCGCGCTCTACTCGGTCTCTCGCTCTCGCTTCACTCTCGCTCTCCGCGCTCTCGGTTCCCCTGTCGCTCTTCCCGCTCTCCTCGCTCTCTCCCCCTCTCTCTCTTGTCTCTCCTCGCTCTCGCTCTCCCCTCTCGCTCTCCTCGCGCTCGCTCTCCGTTCTTCTTCTTCTTCCCTCCTCCTTCTCTTCTCTTCTTCCTCCTTCCTCCTCCTCCCTTCCCCCCTCTTTCTCTTTCTCTTCTCTCTCTCTCCCTTCCCCTCTCGTCCTCTCTCTCTTTTCTCTCTTCTCTTTCTCTCTCTGTCTTGTCTCTCTCCGTCTCTCTCTGACATCTCGCTCGCTTGATAGCGTTCTCCTACTCATAATAGCTATAGGTATATATGGACATAATAGATATAATAGGTATAGGTATCAAATATAGATATAATAGATATAGTAGATATAGGTATAAAATAGACATGATAGATATCGGTGTAAAATAGAGACAGAATAGATATAACAGATATACTTTTAAAATATAGACATAATCGTTATAATAGATATAGGTATAAAATACAGACATAAGAGATATAGGTATAAAATATAGACATAATAGATATAATAGACATAGGTATAAAATATACAGAATAGATATAATAGATATAGGTATAAAATATAGACATAATCGATATAATAGATGTAGACATAATAGATATAATAAATATTGGAATCAAATATGGACATAATAGATATAACAGCTATAGTTAAAAAATAGATATAATAGATATTATAGATATAGGTATAAAATATAGATATAACAGATATAGGTATAGGTATAAAATATAGATATAAAGATATAATAGTTATAGGTATAAAATATAGATATATTAGTTATAGGTATAAAATATTGATATATTTGATATAATAGATATAGGTATAAAAAATAGACATAATAGATGTAGGTATAAAATATAGACATAATAGATATAATAGATATAGGAATAAACTATAGACATAATAGATATAATAGATATAGGTATAAAATATAGACAATAGATATAATAGATATAGGTATAAAATATAGACATAATAGAGATAGGTATAAAATATAGATATAATAAATACAGGTATAAAATATACACATAACAGACATAATAGTTATAGGTATAAAATATAGACATAATAGATACAATACATAGATGTATAAAATGTAGACATAATAGATATAATAAGTATAGGTATAAAATATAGATACAATAGATATAATAGACATAGGTATAAAATGTGGACATAACAGATATAATAAGCATACGTATAAAATAGAGACATAATAGATATCGATATAAAATATAGATATAATAGTTATAATAGATACAGGTAAAAAATATATACATAATAGATATAATAAATATTGGTATGAAATATGGACCTAATTGATATAACAGATATAGTTAAAATATAGACATAATATATATAATAGATATAGGTATAAAATATAGGCATAATAGATATTATAGATACAGGTATAAAATATAGACATAATATATATAATAGAGGTATAAAATATAGAAATAATAGATACAGGTATAAAATATTATTATAATGGATATAATAGATATAGGTATAAAATACAGACATAATAGATATACTATTTATAGGTATAAAATATAGACATTATAGGTATAATAGATATAGGTATAAAATATAGACATAATACATATAATAGATACCGGTATAAAATATAGATATAATAGATATACATATAAAATATAAACATAAAAGGTAGAAAAGATATAGATATAAAAAAATAGACATAATATATATAATACATATACGAATAAAATATATAGTAGATATAAAAGATATAGATATAAAATATTGACATAATAGATATGGGTATAAAATATACACATAATAGACATAATAGATATAGGTATAAAATATAGGCATAATAGATATAATAGATAGATGTATTAAATGTAGACATAATAGATATAATAAGAATAGGTATAAAATATAGACATAATAGATATAATAGACATAGATATAAAATATAGACATAATAGATATAATAGATATACGTAGAAAATATAGACATAGTAGATATAATAGAGGTATAAAATATACATATTAGATATAATCGATATAGGTATAAAATATAGACATAATAGACATAGGTTTAAAATATAGACAAAATAGATATAGGTATAAAATATAGACATATATATAATAGATATAGATATAAAATATAAACATAATAGATATAATAGAGATGGGTATAAAATATAGACATAATAGATATAATAGATATAGGTGTAAAATATAGACATAGTAATTATCGTAGATATAGGTATAAAATGTAGACATAATGGATATAATAGATATAGGTATAAAATATATACATAATGGATATAATAGATATAGGTATAAAATATATACATAATAGGTACAAGTATAAAATATGGACATAATAGATATAATAGATATAGGTATAAAATATAGACATAATAGATATAATCGATATAGGTATCAAATATAGACATAATAGATATAATAGATCGAGGTATAAAATATAGACATAATAGACAGAGGTATAAAATATAGACATAAGAGATATAATAGATATAGTTATAAAATATACGCATAAGGGCGGGCGCGGTGACTCAAGCCTGGGATCCGGCCACTGCACTCCAGCTTCGGCGACAGAGCGAGACTCTGTCTCAAAAAATAAAAAATAAAAACATAAAATAAAATATAGGCATAAGAGTTAAAATAGATATAGGTATAAATAGAGAAATAATAGATATAGGCATGAACTATAGACATAACAGATATCATAGATATAGGTATAAAATATAGACATAATATCTATAGGTATAAAATATAGACATAATAGATATAATAGACATAGGTATAAAATATAGACATAATAGATATAATAGACAAAGGTATAAAATATAGACATAATAGATATAATAGATACAGGTATAAAATATAGACATAATAGATATAGGTACAAAATATAGACATAAGAGTTATAATAGATATGGTAAAAAATGTAGACATAATGATATCATAGATATAGGTTATAAAATATAGACATAAATAGATATAATAGATATACGTATATAATGTAGACAAAATAGATATAAATAGATATAAGGTATAAAAATAGGACATAATAGATACAATAGATATACGTATAAAATATAGACATAGTAGATATAATAGATAGAGGTATGAAATATATACATAATAGATATAGGTATAAAATATAGACCTAATAGATATAATAGATATAGGATAAAATATACACAAATAGATATAATAGATATAGGTATAAAATATAGACATAATAGAATAATAGATATAGCAATAAAATACAGAACTATAGATACAATAGATAGGGTATAAAATTAGATGTAATAGATATAATAGATAGAGGTATAAAAATATAGACATAATAGATATAATAGATATAGGTAATAAATATAGACATAATACAATAGTAGGTATAGGTATAAAACTATAAACATAATAGATATAATATACATACGTATAAAATAGAGGCATAATAGATATAATAGTTATAGGTATAAAATATAGACATAATAGATATAATAGATATAGGTATAAAATATAGATATAATAGAAATAATACATATAGGTATAAAATACAGACATAATAGGTATAGGTATCAAATATAGACACAATAGATATAATAGATATAGGTATACAATACAGACATAATGGATATCATAGATATAGGTATAAAATATGCACATAATACATATAATCGATATAGGTATAAAATATAGAGATAATAGATGTAGATATAAAATATAGACATCAGAGGTATAATAGATAAAGTTATAAAATATAGATATAATAGATATAATCGATATAGGTATAAAATATAGACATAAGAGATATAGGTATAAACTATAAACAAAATAGATATAATAGATATAGGTAAAAAATATAGACATAAGAGATATAATAGATATAGGTATAAAATATAGACAAAATAAATATAATCGATACAGCTATAAAATATAGACATAATAGATATAGTTATAATATATAGACATAATAGATATAATAGATATCGGTATAAATTATAGACATAATACATACAAAAATATAGGTATAAAATATAGACATAATAGATATAATAGATATTGGTATAAAATATAGACATAATAGATATGGGTATGAAACATAGACATAATATATATAATAGATATAGGTAAAACATATAGACCGAATAGATATCATAGATGGAGGTATAAATATATACATAATAGATAAAATAGATACATAATACATACAAAAATATAGGTATGAAATAGTTGACATAATAGATATAATGGATATACGTATAGAATATAGACATAACAGATATAATAGATATATATAATACATAGACATAACAGAAATAATAGATATAACGTATGAAATATAGACATAATAGATATAATTGATATAGATATAAAATACAGACAAAGTAGATATAGGTACACAATAGAGACAGAATAAATATAAATAGATTTAGGTATAAAATATAAACATAATAGACATAATAGATATAGGAATAAAATATAGACATAAGAGACATAATAGATAAAGGTATAAAATACGGACATAATAGATATAATATGTATACGTATAAAATATACACATAATAGATATAGATAGATATAGGTATAATATATACATAATAGATATAATAGATATAGGTATTAAATATACATATAATAAATATAGGTATAAAATATAGACATAATAGATATAATAGATACGTATAAAATATAGATGTGATAGATATCGGTATAAAATATAGATATAATATATACAGCTATAAAATATAGACAAAATAGATGTAATAGATATAGGTATAAAATATAGACATAATAGATAAAATAGATATAATTATAAAATACAGACATATGAGATATAATAGATATAGGTATAAAATATAGACATAATAGATATAATAGATATAGGTATAAAAGACAGACATAATAGATATAATAGATATCGGTATAAAAGGTAGACATAATAGATATAAGAGATATAGGTATAAAATATAGACATAATAGATGTAATAGATATACGTATAAAATATAGCCATAATACGTATAATAAATGGAGGTATAATATACAGACAATTAGGTATAATAGATATAGGTATAAAATAATACTAATAGATACAATAAATACAGGTATAAAACATAGACATAATAGATATAATAGACATAGGCATAAAATATAGATACAATAGTTATAGGTATGAAATATAGATATAATAGATATGATAGATATATGTATAAAATATAGATATAATAGATATAATGGATATAGGTATAAAATGTAGATATAATAGATATAGATAAAAATATAGATATAAGAGATATAATAGATGGTTAAAATATAGATTTAATAGATATAGGTATAAAATAGAGACAAAATAGTTATAATAGATGGAGAGATAAAATGTAGACATAGTAAAATAATACATTTTATTAAATATAGACATAATAAATATAACAGATAAATTAAAAATAGAGACATAATAGATATAATAGATATGGTATAAAATAA
>NW_022142101.1:0-10236 GCF_007565055.1 Rhinopithecus roxellana | reverse complement strand
CCAGTGGCAGCGTCGACAAGGTGAAGCTTTAAACACTTCCACTCAGTGTGTCGTGTTCGGTTTTCTGGCTGGGGAGCTTGGGACCTTCAGGGCTCGTTGTGCATCAGATGAGGCGGGGATAAAACCTAGGATATGTAGAGCAGTCTCAAGCCTTTAGCTAGCTTCATCTGAACTCCCCGGAACTTCCTGGCGGTCGCCTTGCTGTTGTTCAAACAGGATTTCACTAGGCTAATACAAATGCGGGCCTGCATGTTCAGTGTCCCTGCGCTCATCACTTAATGACAGTGCTTGAGTCCCACTAGCAGTAGATTAGGACTGCTAATTTTCAGGACTGTTTCGTCCTGGTTAACCCCTTTGCCAAAACGATGGGTGTGGATAGGAACATCGCAATAAAAGGCCACATGCTCTCATGTACTATCGAAGTTTAGTCAGTTTTGTGAATAAAACAATCCTTGATGTGTTTGTTACATCTTTTACAGTTCCCAAAACATTGAAGTGATGTTTTTGACAGTTTTGTACAGCTTTGTAGTATTTTCTATGTGAGATTCTCAACCCCTCCTTTCATATTAATAAAAGTGAATAGGTTCCTTTTATTTTCCTAAGACCATTCCTATAAAATTCATCAATGGGCAGTCTCGTTAATAAACTGACTAGTATTTTCTTCAGTTTGGCCAGGTTAATTCTAATCTTCCTGTGTAGATTTCCAATGTGAAGATAAAACATGACATTACACTTTGTGTTTAAGAATTTGTCATTAACTGTGTTCCTTCTTCGGTTGAAGCACGGCATATTCAAACATCTGCTTCATTGAAATGATCTTTCTCTGTTCTCAGCTCATTTGTCATTTGATAACTGTTCTCCTTCTAGAAATATAACATCCAAAACTTTAATGTTCCCATCTCAATTTTAAAAAGAAATTAAACATATAGAAGAAGAAATGGGAGACCATATATTAGGAGCATTTTACAATTTATCAATCTCCCTTGCCGTTCGAGGTTTCAATTTCTAGGGTTTTCGTTTTTTTTTTTCTTTATTTTTCTTTCAAGGAGGGGAGTGAAGGATAATCAGAGTATTTTTGGTCTACATTGAAGGTAATTATCAAGTCTTTACATCATTTCTGAGACGAAAAATTGTATGGTGAAAACCAATGCTGAAATAGGGACATTCTGCTTATATCTACACAATCAATTTATGGGTCAGAGAGAGCCAAAATAATTTTAATGATATTGTCTAGCCATTCAGGCTCTACTTTTTTACTTTGGTGATGTTATTTTTAAGTGGTTAGATACATAGCTATAGTAATTTGAGAGAAATTGCTGAAAAAAGATGTTTATTAAAAAGTGTTGTTATTACTATGTCTTATGTAACAAAATACAATTTGCTATGATATAATTCATGAATGTATTAACTGGCTTCTTCGCAAAATTGCTAATTGACATAATCGTGAATGAATTTTACTTAACTGTTGCAAGCAAAAGATTCAGAAGAGCAATTAAAAAGAGAAAAATTGCTTAAAGTATATACTAATAAATCTATTGCCTTTAGATGAAACGAGTTATTTTATTCAAAATAAGAAAGTGAAAGGCCAAAGAATTATTTTGCGAACTTCAGTTTTAATATTTAAATACGTTATAATAGGATTGTGGAGATATACAAGTAGCATTTGATTTAATTTAATTAAAATAGTTAAGTGTATTAGATTGAAATGTATATTGAAAATAATATATCATTTTTTTCAGTACATTTCAACATGTATTAAATTAACACAAGGAAAATAATGTATATACAAATATTAATGCTAAATATAAATCGTCTTGAATCGACGATATAACACATACGTTCTATACACATTAACTTGTCGTCATAAGGGTACATGTGTCTTCTTTTCAAATGACCTCACTTATGTTTTTAATGAGGGAGTTTTGAACATAGCAAATCGTTTTGGCGAGCTGTCAGGTATGATAATCTTTTGAAATCTGATGTAAATCACCATTACCCATTAGCTTGTGATTTTTCTCAGGATTTTTATAAACCTTTTTCTCTTTAGAATTGGATTTTTACAGAAATGTAATCCTGCTGGCTAGACATTCGGAAGCTCAAACGCTACTTTCACATGTAGACTTCCTATCCATAAGATGGGTACAGATTTGGTTCACAGACAACACACTTTGCCTGCGTAATGGGGGGGGGGGGGGCCGGAAAAACAAAGACTCAGTCCTGTGTAGTGCCGTTATCGGTCGCAGCGATATGCCGTGCTTGACTAATCCCTGGGTCCTGTAAACACAGAAAATTTAGCCGAATAAACTTTCTGTTCCTCACTTGCAGCCTGCCCCTGTTAAAATCAGAAGGGTGAGTTATACAGAATCCCTGGCTCATCATGTTCCAGGCATTTTTTCCATACTGTGTGGGCAGTGGAGGAGAAGCCAAGTGGTAAGCACTGCGTGGTTCTACCGAAGCCTTTTCATTTAAACCAGATAAAGCAAGGAAGTCATGGAACAACTGACCATAAATATCTAAACACTAAGTAGTAAGAGTATTTGTTGCACAGTGATTTATGTTTTTACACAATCTTTGCATAGCAATCCTACTCTAAAAGCATTTAGTTACAGTGTGTGGCATATTGAGCCTGAGAGGATAAATTGATTTGTCCAAGTTGAAAACAATGAAGGTATTTATTAGAACAATACCAGAATTGGGTTTGCTAATTTCTAACTGGTGCAGAATGCACTACAGTGATGGCACTGACCTAGATTCTGAAAAATATAGGATACACATTAAGAAAGTCCATTAAAGTTGCATTGAATGTATTACTTTATGGTACAAACTAGTAATCTGATGGCCTCCATCTTGAATTAGGGACCGTTAGTATGTATCGCCTCCAAAGAAATTTGTACTAAGTGGGGTGGCACACTAGTTCCTAAATGTCATTTCATCTGAACACGAGTAGCTAGGAAAACATACGCTGGATGATTTTAAAATTATATCAATTTGGATACGTGTTGCAAATATAAGAACATCCCAATGAAAATTATTCCTTGGTCAAAACTACCTATCTCGAAATTTGACTAAAAAGCAACCTTCCCAAACAATTTCTGAGCAATTTTCAAATATCAAAAAAAAAAAAAGACTATAAAAAGTAAGTGATTGTTCCATAGCTCATGATAATTAATATCTTGGGTCTGCCCACTTTTCCATAAGTGCCCTTTCCCTGCCTTCCTTAAATTGTAAATATTGCAAGTAACTCTAAAACTAATCAAGTTAGGTATTGTCACCCTAAAACATAAAAGTCTAAATGTTACCTCTCCAGTATTTATTGCTTTTAATAATGGAGGTCTATAGTAAATAAACAATGAGTTTCTAAAATTTGCAATTTGGAGACTGTCATAAAAATTCTTTGGCGTATAGGTCATTCTTGCTATCCTAATTATAGCAGTCTAACCAGCCACCTGACTATATAATAAAGCTGTTTCAAATTTGGAAAAACAAAGAGAAAGAATGGCAAAGGGAGAAATAGAAAAGGAAAGATTGTAAGAATCAAAACTACATTTAATATTTTTCATTTAGATAGATTTTTCATCTTTAGTAATATTTTGCCAATGAAAGAATACTATTTGATCCTCATACAGACTTGAGAGGGCAACAAAAGAAAGAAAACAGACATACTGCTAAGCAGGGTGTGTGGCAGCAGCACATAAGAATCATTTTCCTGTTTAATCGCTGATAATACTTGAAACTACAGAAATATTCAAGAAGTCCCTTTGGCAATTTGTTACGTATTTAATTATTAGTACTTTTAATTGTCATCAGGGTAAACCTTCAGAAGAAGGGTTAATGTCGGCATTAGTTCCTATTTTATGGAAGCAACAATTGAGGCAAAGGTGACAAAGGACCTGATTTAAGAACATACCGGAGTAGTCCTTATCATTTCGTCATCCTCTAGAAACTTCAGACCCATTTCCTGGACCCAGAATCATGCATTTGCACTGAGTTAATGAGGATTTCAATTCCTGTGACAATATGACCAGTGCTCTTCCTTTATACACTGTCAAAACATGATAAACACACAGTGAAAAAGAGAGATTAATTAGGTGTGTCGACAAGAGGCCAAACATCTGGCATGTAAATCAACGGGCTAATCAATGATTGTTTAATATTCCTTAATAGGGAAAGTAGTTTGTATCTATCTCACATCGAACTGTCCAACAGAACATGTGTAACCAGATTAAACAGCAAGGAGCATTTTTTATGTTGTCTCCAGCTGAGTGCTCAAATCTCATAGATCGGATGCTAATATTTGATAATTTTAGCCAACATCGTTTAATATGTAAATACACAAACTAAGGTCCCATAAACCTATTAAGCAAAATTAGAATAGTAAATATATTAAAAGCTCCAACCTTTACATCATTGTACAGTGTATTTCCGCCAAGAATAAAAGAGACGGCCCTTACATGGACTGAGTCAAAGGACAAAGATGAGTAAACAAGGGAAAATCAGCAGACCTTCAATAAGTAATCATCTCAGTATCTCAAGGATTGTTTTCATTTTATTTACGGACTCCGTAATCAAATGTAGTCACTTTTCGAAATGGTCCGAAAAAGTCAAGATGAAATTTAAAGCAATGAGATCATGGGAATATTTTAAGGGTATGAATCTTAATTAAATAATGATTGATGAAAGATAAAGTGGTAGTAATAAAGTAAAGCAGAATTTGAGACAAGTTAAAAAGAATATGCATTTAGGGCTTTCAAAACAAAAAAAATCGTCCACACATGGAAAGTGTAATTTTCAACACTTGGGTTTATGAGGCCTACTCATGGGATTAGAAAGCCTTACGTTTCCAAGGGATGCAGTAACCCTCAAAGCCTTTTAGGTAAGTACTGCTAACAGTTACATAGTTGCAATAATATGCAAATCACAAAAAAAGTAGTGATAGAAAACAATTCTATTTATTTGGAAACATACTCAATATAAACTGTGTAGAATATAAATTATGATTGATGAAAAATATATTGAGTAGTCCAAACAAAACTCTTGGGACATCTAGCAATATCAGGAATGTTATTCCATTTCATTACTATTTACAAGAAAAACGTATGACACTTACAAAGACTGTTAGACAAGTTGTTTGCAAAATATATAATGTCAGAGGAATTAGCTCCATTTTCCAGGCAACACATGTCTGCGAGGCTAAGTGCGGGAACTGAAAGCTCTATTGAACATCACAATTGGAAGAGTAACTGGCGGAAAAAAACCCTAGACGTGCTGGACTGTGACATCTGACAGGCTGGTTGAACTCCTGGTTTATCTCAGGTCCATTTCTTATCAAATTTTCCCCATACGACCATTTTTTCCAAAAACACTTTGTGAAGAACTGTAATTGAACTATACCTAACTGATGTGAAGATTATGTATAGGTCTTAGTACCCATGTCCCTCCCCCATCTTCATTCTTGTGTCTTCCCTGCCGAGTATCCAGACTATATGGGGTGGTTATATTATACAATCTTAACTCACCTTAGCTTTGAAAGCTGAACCCTTCTGAGTGCTACACCTATTTGATCATCCAGTGTTGAGTAACGCTCCTTTGAACTACGTGCCTTCTCAGTTGTTTTTGTAGTTATGGTAACACTTGGCCTTGACCAGCAGGCTCTCTGCCATTTGGCCAGTTTCCCCAGCCGTATTTACTGGGGACAATATGGGATGTTGTCCTCGTGGATGCCGGGGATGCATGCCATTTTTTTTAGGGTTTTTGCCTGCGGACCGCGGGCCGGGCGGGCGCTCAGATGTTTTTATTTCAAAATTCGTCTACTTTTGGGGATCACAACGTTCCCTAGACATCACTGTTTCTTCTTGCCCGTGCCCCCCGTTTGTTCCCTCTTCGTCCCTCCGGGCTCGGGCCTTCTCGTTCCACCTTCCGGTTGTTTTTTCTCTCCCCTGCTTCTTTGTTCGGTCTGGGATTTGCTCCAGAATCTTGTTCGACCTTCCCCCCTCCCTACTTTCCCCCGCCCCCGTCCCGTCCCCCTGCTCATCACTACCCTGTCTGGTTGCCGACTGTACATGCTATGGTTTTGATTGATTCTCTAGCTTGTTTCAGCAACCCTGTGCCTGCACCTTGTTTCCGGGTGCTCAGTCAGACCCATCCCTGAGCCCTTCGTGTCTTTCCGTTTTAATTGTGCTTCCCCATTTTTACTGCAAAGTGCCCGTTACTCAATTTGCTCCCGGCTCTCCATTACCTCCCGTCCTAAACGCCCCCCCCTATTCGCCCCAGACCTCCCCCTTCTCCCAGGTTTCCGACTCTTAATGCAGATTCCCTATGGACGCGCGTCGCCCCCCGCATACCACCCACAACAAGGGCGATGACCAGCCTCTGATCGGCATCAATCACAACGACTTCTAGACCTTCTCTTAAAACCCGGCTTCATATTACGCAAAATTTGCATTCTGTCTTTCACCTTTTCATTCTCGGCCCGTTTTCCACCCCGCTCCTCCGGCCCGCCCGACTTTCTGGCTGCACCGCCGGGCCCCCCCCCCCTTCCCAGGGGTCTTGGCCGAGGCTCCTTTGCCCGCCGACAGCACACTGATTGACCCTCTGCTCAGGGCTTTGCCGTCAGCCTTTGACCGTATGTTTTCGAAAACTAGTCTCCTCCTGACCGGCCCTAGCCCCCGCCGATGCCCACATCGCGCTGTTGTGCCCCCTTTCGTTTCTCAAAACCATCCCTCATGTGATTTTTCCTTGCCCTCTTCGGCCGCAGCGAGCCCGTCGCGCTCTGTTGCCCGGTCCGAACCTCAGATCCGCCCCAAAATTTTCAAAGGTCTACCGGTTCCCAGTGCTGGAACCTCCCGCGCGAGTTCCCCAGAGCCACCACAACGCACAGCTTATTGACCAGTGGAACAGCATGAAAGATTCAAAGCACGAGCCTCCTTTTTCGCTACGCACTTTTTTGAGGGACACACCGTGAAATCGCATTTAGATGTAAATAAAAAATAATAACTAATGCGAACGTTTGTGACACAAGGATCAGGGAGTCTCAGGGAATGGATACATATAAGGATAATATTGTAAGGTGTAGAGACAACACTCCATACACTTTCAACTCGCAAATGAGAAATAACATTTTCCACATAGGCAATGAGGGTAATGTTGCCCTTCTTTCATTATTTGTGTAACCAGATGGTGGAATTTTCAGAGAGGACAGCTTGTGGCCGATGCTGGATGGTCATTTTAAAAATTACGGTTTAGTGGTAGACAAAGCATGTTTATCAACAAAGGGACATCTATTATCCATAATCTCAGAGATAGTTTTCATAGCTTGTTAATTAACGCGTCAGAAGCCGTTTTTGAAAGGTATCAGGTGTTTCTTTCTTTCTGTATGCCCAGATCCAATATTCATGTACTTAAGGTGAATTCCATGTCAGTAGGTTTTGGCAGCTGCAGACTGGCTAGTTCTAGATATAACTAAACTTTGCGTTAAACACTCCTGCTTCACTAGTAATGACGTCAATATATAACAAGGCACATCTGCTGTGACAAATAAGGAGACTTAACAGGAAAGCAAAATGCCTCTTTGTT
Source organism: Rhinopithecus roxellana (assembly GCF_007565055.1). Classification (NCBI taxonomy): domain Eukaryota; kingdom Metazoa; phylum Chordata; class Mammalia; order Primates; family Cercopithecidae; genus Rhinopithecus; species Rhinopithecus roxellana. Next base: position 2,664 of record NW_022142101.1, on the reverse strand, counting down.
GAATCATTAGAGCTGGCCATGATGGTTCAATAATCTGGTCGAGTGAGTGAATGAAGTGAATGGTTCCCATCATTTGCCAACATGGCCTCTATTCTTCTAACTAGTCCTGACATTGTGGCTTGTCTCTCCAAGTTACCATGTACGCAAGAAGAAAACTCAATGTATTGTCAATATAATTGTACAACCATGCCAAGACGTGGACAAACCCTCTGACTTATTCAAGTTAATAAATAATTGAAAACATCTTGGTAATGGTCACCCCCTAAGCTCCCCTCCCTTTTGGAAGGAAACCAGGAGATTAAGTCTGACTGACAACAGTGTGCAGAGGAACCACCCATGGTAATAGCTTACTTTGCCCAAGGACTGGTCTGAGCAACCTTTTTGATGCCTTTCAGACAACAGTGACAAGTTGCCGAGATCCTCAGGGGCCTAGCTATGGCAGTGAGCAGTGAGGCAATGATCCTTTCCTGAGTAATCTCAAGAAGAAAACATCAAACATTCTTGTCCCATCCAGGATGACCATAGCCATACAGCATTTTGAGTCCCTAGATATTGTGATTAGCCTTGGATCCAGGAAGTGTCCTCGGATAAGAAGAAGCAACAGCTATGACGCGTTCTGGTTTGGTTGCAGTGGTCTGTACAGTCTCACAGCACTGGTCAGGAAAGAGAACTATAGATGCTCGACCAGTATGAAGCCCAGAGGAAACGGACAGAGGACAGGCACAAAATTGTTCTGAGAGGAGATCTGCCAGTAGAGAGCAGAAGATGTAAAATTAAAAACGTTCAGAGTAAAGGAGTATGTATGAGATCAGCAAAATTTTTTCAAAATAATAGGTTATATTTTTATTTATTGTTTTAAGATAAAATAATACCATTATATAGTGAATATTAACCAAATTTAAACACAATATCTAATTAACATGCAAGTATATGAGAATATTTTTAATATACATGTTATGTGTGTGTGTGTGTGTGGGTGTTATGTGAGAAAAGGAAAAGAAAACAGTTTTCCTACTAGTGTTAACATTCAGAAATACAATTTTTTCAAAGAACAACTAGGAAAGGATGTTAAATTTTTTTCTTTTTATGTGATTATACTTTAAGTTTAGGTACAGTGCATAAGTGCTTCAGTTTTGTTAAATCTGTATATGTGCAATGTTGGTGTCTTATTCTAAAATTGACCACATAATTGGAAGTAAAACACCCTTCAGCAGATGCAAAAGAACGAAAATCATAACAAACAGTCTATCAGACCACAGTGCAAACAAATTAGAACTCAGGATTAAGCAACTTACTCTAAACTGCCACATACAAGGAAACTGAAACTTGCTCCTGAATGACTCCTGGATAAGTTACGAAATTAAGGCTTTGAAACCAATAAGAACAAAGAACAACATACTACTGCAATCTCTAGGACACAGAGCAGTGTGTAAGAGAAATTTATAGCACTAAATCCCCAGGACAAGTGGGAACGATCTAAAATTGACTCCCTAACATCACAATTCAAAGAACGAGAAAAGCAAGAGCAAACACATTCAAAAGCTAGCAAAGACAAGAAATAACTAAGATCACAGCAGAACTGAAGGGGATAGAGACACAAAAAACTCTTCAAAAAATTATAATCCAGGAGCTGGTTTTTTGAAAAGATCAACAAAATAGACTGCTGGCCAGACTAATAAAAAAGAAAAGATTCCATATGAACTTTAAAGCAGTTTTTTCCAATTCTGTGAAGAAACTCATTGGTAGCTTGATGGGATGGCATTGAATCTATAAATAACCTTGGGGAGTATGGCCATTTTCACGATATTGATTCTTCCTATCCATGAGCATGGTATGTTCTTCCATTTGTTTGTGTCCTCTTTGATTTCACTGAGCAGTGGTTTGTAGTTCTCCCTTAGAGGTCCTTTACATCCCTTGTAAGCTGAATTCCTAGGTATTTTATTCTCTTTGAAGCAATTTGTGAATGGAAGTTCATTCCTGATTTGGCTCTCTGCTTGTCTGTTACTGGTGTATAAGAATGCTTTGTGATTTTGCACATTAATTTTGTATCCTGAGACTTTGCTGAAGTTGCTTATCAGCTTAAGGAGATTTTGGGCTGAGACGATGGGGTTCTAAATATACAATCATGTCATCTGCAAACAGGGACAATTTGACTTCTTCTTTTCCTAACTGGATACCCTTGATTTCTTTCTCTTGCCTGATTGCCCTAGCCAGAACTTCCAACACTATGTTGAATAGGAGTGGTGAGAGAGGCATCCCTGTCTTGTGCCAGTTTTCAAGAAATTTTTTCCAGTTTTTGCCCATTCAGTATGATATTAGCTGTGGGTTTGTCATAAATAGCTCTTATTATTTTGAGGTACGTTCCATCAATACCGAATTTATTGAGCGTTTTTAGCATGACAGACTTGGAATCAACCCAAATGTCCATCTGTGACAGACTGGATTAAGAAAATGTGGCACATATACACCATGGAATACTATGCAGCCATAAAAAAGGATGAGTTTGCGTCCTTTGTAGGGACATGGATGCAGCTGGAAACCATCATTCTTAGCAAACTATCACAAGAACAGAAAACCAAACACCGCATGTTCTCACTCATAGTGGGAACTGAACATGAGATCACTTGGACTCGGGAAGGGGAACATCACGCACTGGGGCCTATC
>NW_022142100.1:7500-24245 GCF_007565055.1 Rhinopithecus roxellana | reverse complement strand
GAAGTCGCGCCGCCGCCGGCCGGGGCCCCCGCCCGCCGGGGGGGCGTGGCCAGGAGGCGGCTGGGGCGGGAGGGGGCGTGGCATGTCCCGGGCGGTGGGCGGGGCCGAACCCTGACACCACCCTAACCCTAACCCTAACCCGAACCCGAACCCGACCCGAACCCGAACCCTAACCCTAACCCAACCTAACCCTAACCCCCCGCCGGGGGGGCGTGGCCAGGAGGCGGCTGGGGGCGGGACGGGGGCGTGGCATGTCCCGGGCGGTGGGCGGGGCCGAACCCTGACACTCACCCTAACCCTAACCCTAACCCTAACCCTAACCTACCCTAACCCTAACCCTAACCCTAACCCCCTAACCCAAACCCTATGCCGCCAGGGGGCGTTTCCGAGCGGCCCGAGGGCGAAAAAATGGCGCTGGGCGCGGGCCTAGCGGCCGCCGGGAACCGCTTCGCGGAAGGTAAGTCGCGCGCCGCCGGCCGGGGCCCCCGCCCGCCGGGGGGGCGTGGCCAGGAGGCGGCTGGGGGCGGGACGGGGGCGTGGCATGTCCCGGGCGGTGGGCGGGGCCGAACCCTGACACTCACCCACCCTAACCCTAACCCTAACCCTAACCCTAACCACTAACCCTAACCCTAACCCTAACCCTAACCCTAACCCAAACCCTATGCCGCCAGGGGGCGTTTCCGAGCGGCCCGAGGGCGAAAAAATGGCGCTGGGCGCGGGCCTAGCGGCCGCCGGGAACCGCTCGCGGAAGGTAAGTCGCGCGCGCCGGCCGGGGGGGCCCCCCACGCCGTGGGGGGCTGTGGCCATGAGGCGGCTGTGTGGCGGGAACGGGGGCGTGGCAGTGTCCCGGGCGGTGGGCGGGGGCCGAACCCGGACACCACCCTAAAAACCCTAACCTAACCCTAACCCTAACCCTAATAAAACCCCCTAACACTAAACCCTACCCCTAACCCTAACCTAACCCAAACCCGATGCCTGCCGCCAGGGGGCGTTCCGAGGCGGCCCGAGGGCCGAAAAAATGGGCGCTGGGCCGGCGGGCCTAGCGGCCCGCCGGGAACGCTGCGCGGAAGGTAATAAGTCGCGCGCCGCCGGCCGGGGCCCCGGCCCGCCGGGGGGCGTGGCCAGGAGGCGGCTGGGGGCGGGACGGGGTCGTGGGCCATGTCCCGTGCTGGTGGGCGGGGCCGAACCACTGACACTTCACCTAACCTACCCTAACCAACCCGAACCCCTAACCCTAAACACTAACCCTAACCCTAACCCTAACCTAACCCAAACCCTATGCCGCCAGGGGGCGTTTCCGAGCGGCCCGAGGGCGAAAAAATGGCGCTGGGCGCGGGCCTAGCGGCCGCCGGGAACCGCTTCGCGGAAGGTAAGTCGCGCGCCGCCGGCCGGGGCCCCCGCCCGCCGGGGGGGCGTGGCCAGGAGGCGGCTGGGGGCGGGACGGGGGCGTGGCATGTCCCGGGCGGTGGGCGGGGCCGAACCCTGACACTCACCCTAACCCTAACCCTAACCCTAACCCTAACCTAACCCTAACCCTAACCCTAACCCTAACCCTAACCCTAACCCAAACCCTATGCCGCCAGGGGGCGTTTCCGAGCGGCCCGAGGGCGAAAAAATGGCGCTGGGCGCGGGCCTAGCGGCCGCCGGGAACGCTTCGCGGAAGGTAAGTCGCGCGCCGGCCGGGGCCCCCGCCCGCCGGGGGGCGTGGCCAGGGGCGGCTGGGGGCGGGACGGGGGCGTGGCATGTCCCGGGCGGTGGGCGGGGCCGAACCCTGACACTCACCCTAACCCTAACACTAACCCTAACCCTAACCCTAAACACTAACCCTAACCCTAACCCTAACCCTAACCCTAACTCCAAACCCTATGCGCCAGGGGGCGTTTCCGAGCGGCCCGAGGGCGAAAAAAATGGCGCTGGGCGCGGGCCTAGCGCCGCCGGGAACCGCTTTCGGCGGAAGGTAAGTCGCGCTCCGCCGGCCGGTTCCCCCGCCAGCCGGTGGGGCTTGGCCAGGAATTCGGCTGGGGGGCGGGACGGGGCGTGGCAGGTCCGGGCGGTGGGGTCGGGGGGGGGGGGGGTTTCCGAACCCTGACACTTCACCCTAACCCTAACCCTAACCCTAAACCCTAACCCTAAACACTAAACCCTAAACCAACCTAAACCCTGAACCCTACCCAAACCCTCATTCCGGCCAGGGTGCGTTTCCTCGAGCGGCCCGAGGGGCGAAAACATGGCGCTCGTGCTCAGGGCCTAGCGGCCGCCGGGAACCGCTTCGGCGGAAGGGTAAGGTCGCGCTCCGCCCGGCCGGGGCCCGCCCGCCGCCGGGTGGGGCGTGGCCAGGAGGCGGCTGGGGCGGGACGGGGGCGTGGCATGTCCCGGGCGGTGGGCGGGGCCGAACCCTGACACTCACCCTAACCCTAACCCTAACCCTAACCCTAACCCTAACCCTAACCCTAACCCTAACCCTAACCCTAACCCTAACCCAAACCCTATGCCGCCAGGGGGCGTTTCCGAGCGGCCCGAGGGCGAAAAAATGGCGCTGGGCGCGGGCCTAGCGGCCGCCGGGAACCGCTTCGCGGAAGGTAAGTCGCGCGCCGCCGGCCGGGGCCCCCGCCCGCCGGGGGGGCGTGGCCAGGAGGCGGCTGGGGGCGGGACGGGGGCGTGGCATGTCCCGGGCGGTGGGCGGGGCCGAACCCTGACACTCACCCTAACCCTAACCCTAACCCTAACCCTAACCCAACCCGAACCCTAACCCTAACCCTAACCCTAACCCTAACCCTAACCCTAACCCGCCGGGGGGCGTGGCCAGGAGGCGGCTGGGGGCGGGCCGGGGGCGTGGCATGTCCCGGGCGGTGGCGGGGCCGAACCCTGACACTCACCCTAACCCTAACCCTAACCCTAACCCTAACCTAACCCTAACCCTAACCCTAACCCTAACCCTAACCCTAACCCAAACCCTATGCCGCCAGGGGGCGTTTCCGAGCGGCCCGAGGGCGAAAAAATGGCGCTGGGCGCGGGCCTAGCGGCCGCCGGGAACCGCTTCGCGGAAGGTAAGTCGCGCGCCGCCGGCCGGGGCCCCCGCCGCCGGGGGGGCGTGGCCAGGAGGCGGCTGGGGGCGGGACGGGGGCGTGGCATGTCCCGGGCGGTGGGCGGGCCGAACCCTGACACCACCCTAACCCTAACCCTAACCCTAACCCTAACCCTAACACTAACCCTAACCCTAACCCTAACCCTAACCGCTAACCCAAACCCTATGCCGCCAGGGGGCGTTCCGACGGCCCGAGGGCGAAAAAATGGCGCTGGGCGCGGGCCTAGGCCGCCGGGAACCGCTTCGCGGAAGGTAAGTCGCGCGCCGCCGGCCGGGGCCCCCGCCCGCCGGGGGGGCGTGGCCAGGAGGCGGCTGGGGGCGGGACGGGGGCGTGGCAGGTCCCCGGGCGGTGGGCGGGGCCGAACCCTGACACTCACCCTAACCCTAACCCTAACCCTAACCCTAACCCTAACACTAACCACCCTAACCCTAACCTAACCCTAACCCAAACCCTATGCCGCCAGGGGGCGTTTCCGAGCGGCCCGAGGGCGAAAAAAATGGCGCTGGGCGCGGGCCTAGCGGCCGCCGGGAACCGCTTCGCGGAAGGTAAGTCGCGCGCCGCCGGCCGGGGCCCCGCCCGCCGGGGGGGGCGTGGCCAGGAGGCGGCTGGGGGCGGGACGGGGGCGTGGCAGGTCCCGGGCGGGGGGCGGGGCCGAACCCTGACACTCACCCTAACCCTAACCCTAACCCTAACCCTAACCCTAACACTAACCCTAACCCTAACCCTAACCCTAACCCTAACCCAAACCCTATGCCGCCAGGGGGCGTTTCCGAGCGGCCCGAGGGCGAAAAAATGGCGCTGGGCGCGGGCCTAGCGGCCGCCGGGAACCGCTTCGCGGAAGGTAAGTCGCGCGCCGCCGGCCGGGGCCCCCGCCCGCCGGGGGGGCGTGGCCAGGAGGCGGCTGGGGGCGGGACGGGGGCGTGGCATGTCCCGGGCGGTGGGCGGGGCCGAACCCTGACACTCACCCTAACCCTAACCCTAACCCTAACCCTAACCCTAACACTAACCCTAACCCTAACCCTAACCCTAACCCTAACCCAAACCCTATGCCGCCAGGGGGCGTTTCCGAGCGGCCCGAGGGCGAAAAAATGGCGCTGGGCGCGGGCCTAGCGGCCGCCGGGAACCGCTTCGCGGAAGGTAAGTCGCGCGCCGCCGGCCGGGGCCCCCGCCCGCCGGGGGGGCGTGGCCAGGAGGCGGCTGGGGGCGGGACGGGGGCGTGGCATGTCCCGGGCGGTGGGCGGGGCCGAACCCTGACACTCACCCTAACCCTAACCCTAACCCTAACCCTAACCCTAACACTAACCCTAACCCTAACCCTAACCCTAACCCTAACCCAAACCCTATGCCGCCAGGGGGCGTTTCCGAGCGGCCCGAGGGCGAAAAAATGGCGCTGGGCGCGGGCCTAGCGGCCGCCGGGAACCGCTTCGCGGAAGGTAAGTCGCGCGCCGCCGGCCGGGGCCCCCGCCCGCCGGGGGGGCGTGGCCAGGAGGCGGCTGGGGGCGGGACGGGGGCGTGGCATGTCCCGGGCGGTGGGCGGGGCCGAACCCTGACACTCACCCTAACCCTAACCCTAACCCTAACCCTAACACTAACCCTAACCCTAACCCTAACCCTAACCCTAACCCTAACCCAAACCCTATGCCGCCAGGGGGCGTTTCCGAGCGGCCCGAGGGCGAAAAAATGGCGCTGGGCGCGGGCCTAGCGGCCGCCGGGAACCGCTTCGCGGAAGGTAAGTCGCGCGCCGCCGGCCGGGGCCCCCGCCCGCCGGGGGGGCGTGGCCAGGAGGCGGCTGGGGGCGGGACGGGGGCGTGGCATGTCCCGGGCGGTGGGCGGGGCCGAACCCTGACACTCACCCTAACCCTAACCCTAACCCTAACCCTAACCCTAACACTAACCCTAACCCTAACCCTAACCCTAACCCTAACCCAAACCCTATGCCGCCAGGGGGCGTTTCCGAGCGGCCCGAGGGCGAAAAAATGGCGCTGGGCGCGGGCCTAGCGGCCGCCGGGAACCGCTTCGCGGAAGGTAAGTCGCGCGCCGCCGGCCGGGGCCCCCGCCCGCCGGGGGGGCGTGGCCAGGAGGCGGCTGGGGGCGGGACGGGGGCGTGGCATGTCCCGGGGGTGGGCGGGGCCGAACCCTGACACTCACCCTAACCCTAACCCTAACCCTAACCCTAACACTAACCCTAACCCTAACCCTAACCCTAACCCTAACCCTAACCCAAACCCTATGCGCCAGGGGGCGTTTCCGAGCGGCCCGAGGGCGAAAAATGGCGCTGGGCGCGGGCCTAGCATCCGCCGGGAACCGCTTCGCGGAAGGTAAGTCGCGCGCCGCGGCCGGGGCCCCCGCCCGCCGGGGGGCGTGGCCAGGAGGCGGCTGGGGGCGGGACGGGGGCGTGGCATGTCCCGGGCGGTGGGCGGGCCGAACCCTGACACTCACCCTAACCCTAACCCTAACCCGAACCCGAACCCGAACCCGAACCCGAACCCTAACCCTAACCCTAACCCTAACCCTAACCCTAACCCGCCGGGGGGGCGTGGCCAGGAGGCGGCTGGGGCGGGACGGGGCGTGGCATGTCCCGGACGGTGGGCGGGGCCGAACCCTGACACTCACCCTAACCCTAACCCTAACCCTAACCCTAACCCTAACACTAACCCTAACCCTAACCCTAACCCTAACCCTAACCCAAACCCTATGCCGCCAGGGGGCGTTTCCGAGCGGCCCGAGGGCGAAAAAATGGCGCTGGGCGCGGGCCTAGCGGCCGCCGGGAACCGCTTCGCGGAAGGTAAGTCGCGCGCCGCCGGCCGGGGCCCCCGCCCGCCGGGGGGGCGTGGCCAGGAGGCGGCTGGGGGCGGGACGGGGGCGTGGCATGTCCCGGGCGGTGGGCGGGGCCGAACCCTGACACTCACCCTAACCCTAACCCTAACCCTAACCCTAACCCTAACACTAACCCTAACCCTAACCCTAACCCTAACCCTAACCCAAACCCTATGCCGCCAGGGGGCGTTTCCGAGCGGCCCGAGGGCGAAAAAATGGCGCTGGGCGCGGGCCTAGCGGCCGCCGGGAACCGCTTCGCGGAAGGTAAGTCGCGCGCCGCCGGCCGAGCCCCCGCCCGCCGGGGGGCGTGGCAGGAGGCGGCTGGGGCGGGACGGGGCGTGCATGTCCCGGCGTGGGCGGGGCGAACCTACCTCACCCTAACCCTAACTAACCCAACCAACAACCCAACCCTAACCCACCCTACCTACCCAAACCTATCCGCCAGGGGCGTTTCCGAGCGCGGGCAAAAATGGCTGGCGGGCACGCCGGGAACGCTTGCGGAAGTGGCGCGCCGCCGTGTCCTGGGGGCGTGGCAGGTCCGGGCGGTGGGCGGGGCCGAACCCTGACACTCACCCTAACCCTAACCACTACCCTAACCCTAACCCTAACACATATACCCTAAACCCCTAACCCTACCCTAACCCTAACCCTAAACCCAAACCCTATGCCGCCAGGGGGCGTTTCCGAGCGGCCCGAGGGCGAAAAAATGGCGCTGGGCGCGGGCCTAGCGGCCGCCGGGAAACCGCTTCGCGGAAGGTAAGTCGCGCGCCGCCGGCCGGGGGCCCCCGCCCGCCGGGGGGGGCGTGGCCAGGAGGCGGCTGGGGGCGGGACGGGGGCGTGGCATGTCCCGGGCGGTGGGCGGGGCCGAACCCTGACACTCACCCTAACCCTAACCCTAACCCTAACCCTAACCCTAACACTAACCCTAACCCTAACCCTAACCCTAACCCTAACCTAACCCAAACCCTATGCCGCCAGGGGGCGTTTCCGAGCGGCCCGAGGGCGAAAAAATGGCGCTGGGCGCGGGCCTAGCGGCCGCCGGGAACCGCTTCGCGGAAGGTAAGTCGCGCGCCGCCGGCCGGGGCCCCCGCCCGCCGGGGGGGCGTGGCCAGGAGGCGGCTGGGGGCGGGACGGGGGCGTGGCATGTCCCGGGCGGTGGGCGGGGCCGAACCCTGACACTCACCCTAACCCTAACCCTAACCCTAACCCTAACCCTAACCCTAACCCTAACCCTAACCCTAACCCTAACCCTAACCCAAACCCTATGCCGCCAGGGGGCGTTTCCGAGCGGCCCGAGGGCGAAAAAATGGCGCTGGGCGCGGGCCTAGCGGCCGCCGGGAACCGCTTCGCGGAAGGTAAGTCGCGCGCCGCCGGCCGGGGCCCCCGCCCGCCGGGGGGGCGTGGCCAGGAGGCGGCTGGGGGCGGGACGGGGGCGTGGCATGTCCCGGGCGGTGGGCGGGGCCGAACCCTGACACTCACCCTAACCCTAACCCTAACCCTAACCCTAACCCTAACACTAACCCTAACCCTAACCCTAACCCTAACCCTAACCCAAACCCTATGCCGCCAGGGGGCGTTTCCGAGCGGCCCGAGGGCGAAAAAATGGCGCTGGGCGCGGGCCTAGCGGCCGCCGGGAACCGCTTCGCGGAAGGTAAGTCGCGCGCCGCCGGCCGGGGCCCCCGCCCGCCGGGGGGGCGTGGCCAGGAGGCGGCTGGGGGCGGGACGGGGGCGTGGCATGTCCCGGGCGGTGGGCGGGGCCGAACCCTGACACTCACCCTAACCCTAACCCTAACCCTAACCCTAACCCTAACACTAACCCTAACCCTAACCCTAACCCTAACCTAACCCAAACCCTATGCCGCCAGGGGGCGTTTCCGAGCGGCCCGAGGGCGAAAAAATGGCGCTGGGCGCGGGCCTAGCGGCCGCCGGGAACCGCTTCGCGGAAGGTAAGTCGCGCGCCGCCGGCCGGGGCCCCCGCCCGCCGGGGGGGCGTGGCCAGGAGGCGGCTGGGGGCGGGACGGGGGCGTGGCATGTCCCGGGCGGTGGGCGGGGCCGAACCCTGACACTCACCCTAACCCTAACCCTAACCCTAACCCTAACCCTAACACTAACCCTAACCCTAACCCTAACCCTAACCCTAACCCAAACCCTATGCCGCCAGGGGGCGTTTCCGAGCGGCCCGAGGGCGAAAAAATGGCGCTGGGCGCGGGCCTAGCGGCCGCCGGGAACCGCTTCGCGGAAGGTAAGTCGCGCGCCGCCGGCCGGGGCCCCCGCCCGCCGGGGGGGCGTGGCCAGGAGGCGGCTGGGGGCGGGACGGGGGCGTGGCATGTCCCGGGCGGGGGCGGGGCCGAACCCTGACACTCACCCTAACCCAACCCAACCCGAACCCGAACCCGAACCCGAACCCGAACCCTAACCCTAACCCTAACCCTAACCCAACCCTAACCCGCCGGGGGGGCGTGGCCAGAGGCGGGCTGGGGGCGGACGGGGGCGTGGCATGTCCCGGACGGTGGGCGGGGCCGAACCCTGACACTCACCCTAACCCTAACCCTAACCCCCTAACCCTAACCACTAACCTAACCCTAACCCTAACCCTAACCCTAAACCCTAACCCAAACCCTATGCCGCCAGGGGGCGTTTCCGAGCGGCCCGAGGGCGAAAAATGGCGCTGGGCCGGGCCTAGCGGCCGCCGGGAACCGCTTCGCGGAAGGTAAGTCGCGCGCCGCCGGCCGGGGCCCCCGCCCGCCGGGGGGGCGTGGCCAGGAGGCGGCTGGGGCGGGACGGGGCGTGGCATGTCCCGGGCGGTGGCGGGGGCCGAACCCTGACACTCACACCCTAACCCTAACCCTAACCCTAACCCTAACACTAACCCTAACCCTAACCCTAACCCTAACCCTAACCCAAACCCTATGCCGCCAGGGGGCGTTTCCGAGCGGCCCGAGGGCGAAAAAATGGCGCTGGGCGCGGGCCTAGCGGCCGCCGGGAACCGCTTCGCGGAAGGTAAGTCGCGCGCCGCCGGCCGGGGCCCCCGCCCGCCGGGGGGGCGTGGCCAGGAGGCGGCTGGGGGCGGGACGGGGGCGTGGCATGTCCCGGGCGGTGGGCGGGGCCGAACCCTGACACTCACCCTAACCCTAACCCTAACCCTAACCCTAACCCTAACACTAACCCTAACCCTAACCCTAACCCTAACCCTAACCCAAACCCTATGCCGCCAGGGGGCGTTTCCGAGCGGCCCGAGGGCGAAAAAATGGCGCTGGGCGCGGGCCTAGCGGCCGCCGGGAACCGCTTCGCGGAAGGTAAGTCGCGCGCCGCCGGCCGGGGCCCCCGCCCGCCGGGGGGGCGTGGCCAGGAGGCGGCTGGGGGCGGGACGGGGGCGCATGTCCCGGGCGGTGGGCGGGCCGAACCCTGACACTCACCCTAACCCTAACCCTAACCCGAACCCGAACCCGAACCCGAACCCGAACCCTAACCCTAACCCTAACCCTAACCCTAACCCTAACTAACCCGCCGTGGGGGCGTGGCCAGAGGCGGCTGGGGGCGGGACGGGGGCGTGGCAGTCCCGGACGGTGGGCGGGGCCGAACCTGACACTCACCCTAACCCTAACCCTAACCCTAACCCTAACACTAACCCTAACCCTAACCCTAACCCTAACCCTAACCCTAACCCTAACCCAAACCCTATGCCGCCAGGGGGCGTTTCCGAGCGGCCCGAGGGCGAAAAAATGGCGCTGGGCGCGGGCCTAGCGGCCGCCGGGAACCGCTTCGCGGAAGGTAAGTCGCGCGCCCCGGCCGGGGCCCCCGCCCCGGGGGGCGTGGCCAGGAGGCGGCTGGGGGGGGACGGGGGCGTGGCATGTCCCGGGCGGTGGGCGGGGCCGAACCCTGACACTCACCCTAACCCTAACCCTAACCCTAACCCTAACCCTAACACTAACCCTAACCCTAACCCTAACCCTAACCCTAACCCTAACCCAAACCCTATGCCGCCAGGGGGCGTTTCCGAGCGGCCCGAGGGCGAAAAAATGGCGCTGGGCGCGGGCCTAGCGGCCGCCGGGAACCGCTTCGCGGAAGGTAAGTCGCGCGCCGCCGGCCGGGGCCCCCGCCCGCCGGGGGGGCGTGGCCAGGAGGCGGCTGGGGGCGGGACGGGGGCGTGGCATGTCCCGGGCGGTGGGCGGGGCCGAACCCTGACACTCACCCTAACCCTAACCCTAACCCTAACCCTAACCCTAACCCTAACACTAACCCTAACCCTAACCCTAACCCTAACCCTAACCCAAACCCTATGCCGCCAGGGGGCGTTTCCGAGCGGCCCGAGGGCGAAAAAATGGCGCTGGGCGCGGGCCTAGCGGCCGCCGGGAACCGCTTCGCGGAAGGTAAGTCGCGCGCCGCCGGCCGGGGCCCCCGCCCGCCGGGGGGGCGTGGCCAGGAGGCGGCTGGGGGCGGGACGGGGGCGTGGCATGTCCCGGGCGGTGGGCGGGGCCGAACCCTGACACTCACCCTAACCCTAACCCTAACCCTAACCCTAACCCTAACACTAACCCTAACCCTAACCCTAACCCTAACCCTAACCCAAACCCTATGCCGCCAGGGGGCGTTTCCGAGCGGCCCGAGGGCGAAAAAATGGCGCTGGGCGCGGGCCTAGCGGCCGCCGGGAACCGCTTCGCGGAAGGTAAGTCGCGCGCCGCCGGCCGGGGCCCCCGCCCGCCGGGGGGGCGTGGCCAGGAGGCGGCTGGGGGCGGGACGGGGGCGTGGCATGTCCCGGGCGGTGGGCGGGGCCGAACCCTGACACTCACCCTAACCCTAACCCTAACCCTAACCCTAACCCTAACACTAACCCTAACCCTAACCCTAACCCTAACCCTAACCCAAACCCTATGCCGCCAGGGGGCGTTTCCGAGCGGCCCGAGGGCGAAAAAATGGCGCTGGGCGCGGGCCTAGCGGCCGCCGGGAACCGCTTCGCGGAAGGTAAGTCGCGCGCCGCCGGCCGGGGCCCCCGCCCGCCGGGGGGGCGTGGCCAGGAGGCGGCTGGGGGCGGGACGGGGGCGTGGCATGTCCCGGGCGGTGGGCGGGGCCGAACCCTGACACTCACCCTAACCCTAACCCTAACCCTAACCCTAACCCTAACACTAACCCTAACCCTAACCCTAACCCTAACCCTAACCCAAACCCTATGCCGCCAGGGGGCGTTTCCGAGCGGCCCGAGGGCGAAAAAATGGCGCTGGGCGCGGGCCTAGCGGCCGCCGGGAACCGCTTCGCGGAAGGTAAGTCGCGCGCCGCCGGCCGGGGCCCCCGCCCGCCGGGGGGGCGTGGCCAGGAGGCGGCTGGGGGCGGGACGGGGGCGTGGCATGTCCCGGGCGGTGGGCGGGGCCGAACCCTGACACTCACCCTAACCCTAACCCTAACCCTAACCCTAACCCTAACACTAACCCTAACCCTAACCCTAACCCTAACCCTAACCCAAACCCTATGCCGCCAGGGGGCGTTTCCGAGCGGCCCGAGGGCGAAAAAATGGCGCTGGGCGCGGGCCTAGCGGCCGCCGGGAACCGCTTCGCGGAAGGTAAGTCGCGCGCCGCCGGCCGGGGCCCCCGCCCGCCGGGGGGGCGTGGCCAGGAGGCGGCTGGGGGCGGGACGGGGGCGTGGCATGTCCCGGGCGGTGGGCGGGGCCGAACCCTGACACTCACCCTAACCCTAACCCTAACCCTAACCCTAACCCTAACACTAACCCTAACCCTAACCCTAACCCTAACCCTAACCCAAACCCTATGCCGCCAGGGGGCGTTTCCGAGCGGCCCGAGGGCGAAAAAATGGCGCTGGGCGCGGGCCTAGCGGCCGCCGGGAACCGCTTCGCGGAAGGTAAGTCGCGCGCCACCGGCCGGGGCCCCCGCCCGCCGGGGGGGCGTGGCCAGGAGGCGGCTGGGGGCGGGACGGGGGCGTGGCATGTCCCGGGCGGTGGGGGGGCCGAACCCTGACACTCACCCTAACCCTAACCCTAACCCTAACCCTAACACTAACCCTAACCCTAACCCTAACCCTAACCCTAACCCTAACCCAAACCCTATGCCGCCAGGGGGCGTTTCCGAGCGGCCCGAGGGCGAAAAAATGGCGCTGGGCGCGGGCCTAGCGGCCGCCGGGAACCGCTTCGCGGAAGGTAAGTCGCGCGCCGCCGGCCGGGGCCCCCGCCCGCCGGGGGGGCGTGGCCAGGAGGCGGCTGGGGGCGGGACGGGGGCGTGGCATGTCCCGGGCGGTGGGCGGGGCCGAACCCTGACACTCACCCTAACCCTAACCCTAACCCCGAACCCGAACCCGAACCCGAACCCTAACCCTAACCCTAACCCTAACCCTAACCCTAACCCTAACCCCCGGTGGGCGGGGCCGAACCCTGACACTCACCCTAACCCTAACCCTAACCCTAACCCTAACCTAACCCTAACCTAACCCTAACCCTAACCCTAACCCTAACCCTAACCCAAACCCTATGCCGCCAGGGGGCGTTTCCGAGCGGCCCGAGGGCGAAAAAATGGCGCTGGGCGCGGGCCTAGCGGCCGCCGGGAACCGCTTCGCGGAAGGTAAGTCGCGCGCCGCCGGCCGGGCCCCCGCCCGCCGGGGGGGCGTGGCCAGGAGGCGGCTGGGGGCGGGACGGGGGCGTGGCATGTCCCGGGCGGTGGGCGGGGCCGAACCCTGACACTCACCCTAACCCTAAACCCTAACCCTAACCCTAACCCTAACCTACCCTAACCCTAACCTAACCCTAACCCTAACCCTAACCCAAACCCTATGCCGCCAGGGGGCGTTTCCGAGCGGCCCGAGGGCGAAAAAATGGCGCTGGGCGCGGGCCTAGCGGCCGCCGGGAACCGCTTCGCGGAAGGTAAGTCGCGCGCCGCCGGCCGGGGCCCCCGCCCGCCGGGGGGGCGTGGCCAGGAGGCGGCTGGGGGCGGGACGGGGGCGTGGCATGTCCCGGGCGGTGGGCGGGGCCGAACCCTGACACTCACCCTAACCCTAACCCTAACCCTAACCCTAACCCTAACACTAACCCTAACCCTAACCCTAACCCTAACCCTAACCCAAACCCTATGCCGCCAGGGGGCGTTTCCGAGCGGCCCGAGGGCGAAAAAATGGCGCTGGGCGCGGGCCTAGCGGCCGCCGGGAACCGCTTCGCGGAAGGTAAGTCGCGCGCCGCCGGCCGGGGCCCCCGCCCGCCGGGGGGGCGTGGCCAGGAGGCGGCTGGGGGCGGGACGGGGGCGTGGCATGTCCCGGGCGGTGGGCGGGGCCGAACCCTGACACTCACCCTAACCCTAACCCTAACCCTAACCCTAACACTAACCCTAACCCTAACCCTAACCCTAACCCTAACCCTAACCCAAACCCTATGCCGCCAGGGGGCGTTTCCGAGGGGCCCGAGGGCGAAAAAATGGCGCTGGGCGCGGGCCTAGCGGCCGCCGGAACCGCTTCGCGGAAGGTAAGTCGCGCGCCGCCGGCCGGGGCCCCCGCCCGCCGGGGGGGCGTGGCCAGGAGGCGGCTGGGGGCGGGACGGGGGCGTGGCATGTCCCGGGCGGTGGGCGGGGCCGAACCCTGACACTCACCCTAACCCTAACCCTAACCCGAACCCGAACCCGAACCCGAACCCGAACCCGAACCCTAACCCTAACCCTAACCCTAACCCTAACCCTAACCCGCCGGGGGGGCGTGGCCAGGAGGCGGCTGGGGGCGGGACGGGGGCGTGGCATGTCCCGGGCGGTGGGCGGGGCCGAACCCTGACACTCACCCTAACCCTAACCCTAACCCTAACCCTAACCCTAACACTAACCCTAACCCTAACCCTAACCCTAACCCTAACCCAAACCCTATGCCGCCAGGGGGCGTTTCCGAGCGGCCCGAGGGCGAAAAAATGGCGCTGGGCGCGGGCCTAGCGGCCGCCGGGAACCGCTTCGCGGAAGGTAAGTCGCGCGCCGCCGGCCGGGGCCCCCGCCCGCCGGGGGGGCGTGGCCAGGAGGCGGCTGGGGGCGGGACGGGGGCGTGGCATGTCCCGGGCGGTGGGCGGGGCCGAACCCTGACACTCACCCTAACCCTAACCCTAACCCTAACCCTAACCCTAACACTAACCCTAACCCTAACCCTAACCCTAACCCTAACCCAAACCCTATGCCGCCAGGGGGCGTTTCCGAGCGGCCCGAGGGCGAAAAAATGGCGCTGGGCGCGGGCCTAGCGGCCGCCGGGAACCGCTTCGCGGAAGGTAAGTCGCGCGCCGCCGGCCGGGGCCCCCGCCCGCCGGGGGGGCGTGGCCAGGAGGCGGCTGGGGGCGGGACGGGGGCGTGGCATGTCCCGGGCGGTGGGCGGGGCCGAACCCTGACACTCACCCTAACCCTAACCCTAACCCTAACCCTAACCCTAACCCTAACCCTAACCCTAACCCTAACCCTAACCCTAACCCAAACCCTATGCCGCCAGGGGGCGTTTCCGAGCGGCCCGAGGGCGAAAAAATGGCGCTGGGCGCGGGCCTAGCGGCCGCCGGGAACCGCTTCGCGGAAGGTAAGTCGCGCGCCGCCGGCCGGGGCCCCCGCCCGCCGGGGGGGCGTGGCCAGGAGGCGGCTGGGGGCGGGACGGGGGCGTGGCATGTCCCGGGCGGTGGGCGGGGCCGAACCCTGACACTCACCCTAACCCTAACCCTAACCCTAACCCTAACCCTAACCCTAACACTAACCCTAACCCTAACCCTAACCCTAACCCTAACCCAAACCCTATGCCGCCAGGGGGCGTTTCCGAGCGGCCCGAGGGCGAAAAAATGGCGCTGGGCGCGGGCCTAGCGGCCGCCGGGAACCGCTTCGCGGAAGGTAAGTCGCGCGCCGCCGGCCGGGGCCCCCGCCCGCCGGGGGGGCGTGGCCAGGAGGCGGCTGGGGGCGGGACGGGGGCGTGGCATGTCCCGGGCGGTGGGCGGGGCCGAACCCTGACACTCACCCTAACCCTAACCCTAACCCTAACCCTAACCCTAACACTAACCCTAACCCTAACCCTAACCCTAACCCTAACCCAAACCCTATGCCGCCAGGGGGCGTTTCCGAGCGGCCCGAGGGCGAAAAAATGGCGCTGGGCGCGGGCCTAGCGGCCGCCGGGAACCGCTTCGCGGAAGGTAAGTCGCGCGCCGCCGGCCGGGGCCCCCGCCCGCCGGGGGGGCGTGGCCAGGAGGCGGCTGGGGCGGGACGGGGGCGTGGCATGTCCCGGGCGGTGGGCGGGGCCGAACCCTGACACTCACCCTAACCCTAACCCTAACCCTAACCCTAACCCTAACCCTACCTACCCGGGCTGTCCGGGCGGTGGCGGGGCCGAACCCTGACACTCACCCTAACCCTAACCCTAACCCTAACCATAAACCCTAACCTAACCTAACCCTAACCCTAACCCTAACCCTAACCCAAACCCTATGCCGCCAGGGGGCGTTGTCCGAGCGGCCCGAGGGCGAAAAATATGGCGCTGGGCGCGGGCCTAGCGTCCGCCGGGGAACCGCTTCGCGGAAGGTAAGTCGCGCCGCCGCCGGCCGGGCCCCCGCCCGCCGGGGGGGCGTGGCCAGGAGGCGGCTGGGGGCGGGACGGGGGCGTGGCATGTCCCGGGGCGGTGGGCGGGGCCGAACCCTGACACTCACCCTAACCCTAACCTACCCTAACCCTAAACCCTAACCTAACCCTAACCCTAACCCTAACCCTAACCCTAACCCTAACCCAAACCCTATGCCGCCAGGGGGCGTTTCCGAGCGGCCCGAGGGCGAAAAAATGGCGCTGGGCGCGGGCCTAGCGGCCGCCGGGAACCGCTTCGCGGAAGGTAAGTCGCGCGCCGCCGGCCGGGGCCCCCGCCCGCCGGGGGGGCGTGGCCAGGAGGCGGCTGGGGGCGGGACGGGGGCGTGGCAGGTCCCGGGCGGTGGGCGGGGCCGAACCCTGACACTCACCCTAACCCTACCCTAACCTAACCCTAACCCTAACCCTAACCCTAACCCTAACCCTAACCCTAACCTAACCCTAACCCTAACCCAAACCCTATGCCGCCAGGGGGCGTTTCCGAGCGGCCCGAGGGCGAAAAAATGGCGCTGGGCGCGGGCCTAGCGGCCGCCGGGAACCGCTTCGCGGAAGGTAAGTCGCGCGCCGCCGGCCGGGGCCCCCGCCCGCCGGGGGGGCGTGGCCAGGAGGCGGCTGGGGGCGGGACGGGGGCGTGGCATGTCCCGGGCGGTGGGCGGGGCCGAACCCTGACACTCACCCTAACCCTAACCCTAACCCTAACCCTAACCCTAACACTAACCCTAACCCTAACCCTAACCCTAACCCTAACCCAAACCCTATGCCGCCAGGGGGCGTTTCCGAGCGGCCCGAGGGCGAAAAAATGGCGCTGGGCGCGGGCCTAGCGGCCGCCGGGAACCGCTTCGCGGAAGGTAAGTCGCGCGCCGCCGGCCGGGGCCCCCGCCCGCCGGGGGGGCGTGGCCAGGAGGCGGCTGGGGGCGGGACGGGGGCGTGGCATGTCCCGGGCGGTGGGCGGGGCCGAACCCTGACACTCACCCTAACCCTAACCCTAACCCTAACCCTAACCCTAACCCTAACCTAACCCTAACCCTAACCCTAACCCTAACCCTAACCCAAACCCTATGCCGCCAGGGGGCGTTTCCGAGCGGCCCGAGGGCGAAAAAATGGCGCTGGGCGCGGGCCTAGCGGCCGCCGGGAACCGCTTCGCGGAAGGTAAGTCGCGCGCCGCCGGCCGGGGCCCCCGCCCGCCGGGGGGGCGTGGCCAGGAGGCGGCTGGGGGCGGGACGGGGGCGTGGCATGTCCCGGGCGGTGGGCGGGGCCGAACCCTGACACTCACCCTAACCCT
>NW_022142100.1:0-2500 GCF_007565055.1 Rhinopithecus roxellana | reverse complement strand
ACTAACCCAACCCTAACCCTAACCCTAACCCTAACCCAAACCCTATGCCGCCAGGGGCGGTTTCCGAGCGGCCCGAGGGCGAAAAAATGGCGCTGGCGCGGGCCTAGCGGCCGCCGGGAACCGCTTCGCGGAAGGTAAGTCGCGCGCCGCCGGCCGGGGCCCCCGCCCGCCGGGGGGGCGTGGCCAGGAGGCGGCTGGGGGGGGACGGGGCGTGGCATGTCCCGGGCGGTGGGCGGGGCCGAACCCTGACACTCACCCTAACCCTAACCCTAACCCTAACCCTAACCTAACCCTACCCTAACCCTAACCCTAACCCTAACCCTAACCCTAACCCAACCCTATGCCGCCAGGGGGCGTTTCCGAGCGGCCCGAGGGCGAAAAAATGGCGCTGGGCGCGGGCCTAGCGGCCGCCGGGAACCGCTTCGCGGAAGGTAAGTCGCGCGCCGCCGGCCGGGGCCCCCGCCCGCCGGGGGGGCGTGGCCAGGAGGCGGCTGGGGCGGGACGGGGGCGTGGCATGTCCCGGGCGGTGGGCGGGGCCGAACCCTGACACTCACCCTAACCCTAACCCTAACCCTAACCCTAACACTAACCCTAACCCTAACCCTAACCCTAACCCTAACCCTAACCCAAACCCTATGCCGCCAGGGGGCGTTTCCGAGCGGCCCGAGGGCGAAAAAATGGCGCTGGGCGCGGGCCTAGCGGCCGCCGGGAACCGCTTCGCGGAAGGTAAGTCGCGCGCCGCCGGCCGGGGCCCCCGCCCCCCGGGGGGGCGTGGCCAGAAGGCGGCTGGGGGCGGGACGGGGGCGTGGCATGTCCCGGGCGGTGGGCGGGGCCGAACCCTGACACTCACCCTAACCCTAACCCTAACCCTAACCCTAACCCTAACCTAACCCTAACACTACCCTAACCCTAACCCTAACCCTACTAACCCAAACCCTATGCCGCCAGGGGGCGTTTCCGAGCGGCCCGAGGGCGAAAAAATGGCGCTGGGCGCGGGCCTAGCGGCCGCCGGGAACCGCTTCGCGGAAGGTAAGTCGCGCGCCGCCGGCCGGGGCCCCCCCCGCCGGGGGGTGGCCAGGAGGCGGCTGGGGCGGGACGGGGCGTGGCATGTCCCGGGCGGTGGGCGGGGCCGAACCCTGACACTCACCCTAACCCTAACCCTAACCCTAACCCTAACACTAACCCTAACCCTAACCCTAACCCTAACCCTAACCCTAACCCAAACCCTATGCCGCCAGGGGGCGTTTCCGAGCGGCCCGAGGGCGAAAAAATGGCGCTGGGCGCGGGCCTAGCGGCCGCCGGGAACCGCTTCGCGGAAGGTAAGTCGCGCGCCGCCGGCCGGGGCCCCCGCCCGCCGGGGGGGCGTGGCCAGGAGGCGGCTGGGGGCGGGACGGGGGCGTGGCATGTCCCGGGCGGTGGGCGGGGCCGAACCCTGACACTCACCCTAACCCTAACCCTAACCCTAACCCTAACCCTAACCCTAACCTAACCCTAACCCTAACCCTAACCCTAACCCTAACCCAAACCCTATGCCGCCAGGGGGCGTTTCCGAGCGGCCCGAGGGCGAAAAAATGGCGCTGGGCGCGGGCCTAGCGGCCGCCGGGAACCGCTTCGCGGAAGGTAAGTCGCGCGCCGCCGGCCGGGGCCCCGCCCGCCGGGGGGGCGTGGCCAGGAGGCGGCTGGGGGCGGGACGGGGGCGTGGCATGTCCCGGGCGGTGGGCGGGGCCGAACCCTGACACTCACCCTAACCCTAACCCTAACCCTAACCCTAACCCTAACACTAACCCTAACCCTAACCCTAACCCAACCTAACCCAAACCCTATGCCGCCAGGGGGCGTTTCCGAGCGGCCCGAGGGCGAAAAAATGGCGCTGGGCGCGGGCCTAGCGGCCGCCGGGAACCGCTTCGCGGAAGGTAAGTGCGCGCCCCGGCCGGGGCCCCCGCCCGCCGGGGGGGCGTGGCCAGGAGGCGGCTGGGGCGGGACGGGGGCGTGGCATGTCCCGGGCGGTGGGCGGGGCCGAACCCTGACACTCACCCTAACCCTAACCCTAACCCTAACCCTAACCCTAACACTAACCCTAACCCTAACCCTAACCCTAACCCTAACCCAAACCCTATGCCGCCAGGGGGCGTTTCCGAGCGGCCCGAGGGCGAAAAAATGGCGCTGGGCGCGGGCCTAGCGGCCGCCGGGAACCGCTTCGCGGAAGGTAAGTCGCGCGCCGCCGGCCGGGGCCCCCCCCGCCGGGGGGGCGTGGCCAGGAGGCGGCTGGGGGCGGGACGGGGGCGTGGCATGTCCCGGGCGGTGGGCGGGGCCGAACCCTGACACTCACCCTAACCCTAACCCTAACCCTAACCCTAACACTAACCCTAACCCTAACCCTAACCCTAACCCTAACCCTAACCCAAACCCTATGCCGCCAGGGGGCGTTTCCGAGCGGCCCGAGGGCGAAAAAATGGCGCTGGGCGCGGGCCTAGCGGCCGCCGGGAACCGCTTCGCGGAA
>NW_022142099.1:10000-11377 GCF_007565055.1 Rhinopithecus roxellana | reverse complement strand
TAACCCTAACCCTAACCCAAACCCTATGCCGCCAGGGGGCGTTTCCGGCGGCCCGAGGGCGAAAAAATGGCGCGGGCGCGGGCCTAGCGGCCGCCGGGAACCGCTTCGCGGAAGGTAAGTCGCGCGCCGCGGCCGGGGCCCCCGCCCGCGGGGGGCGTGGCCAGGAGGCGGGGCTGGGGGCGGGACGGGGGCGTGGCAGGTCCCGGCGGTGGGCGGGGCCGAACCCTGACACTCACCCTGACCCTCCCCTAACCCTAACCCTAACCCTAACCTAAACCTAACCCTAAACCCTACCCAAACCCATGCGCCAGGGGGCGTTTCCGGGCGGCCCGAGGGCGAAAAATGGCGCTGGCGCGGGCCTAGCGGCCGCCGGAACCGCTTCGCGGAAGGTAAGTCGCGCGCCGCCGGCCGGGGCCCCCCGCCCGCCGGGGGGGCGTGGCCAGGAGGCGGCTGGGGGCGGGACGGGGGCGGGCATGTCCCGGGCGGTGGGCGGGGCCGAACCCTGAACGCACCCTGACCCTCACCCTAACCGAACCCTAACACAACCCTAACCCTAACCCTAACCCTAACCCTAACCAAACCCTAATGCCGCCAGGGGGCTTTCCGGGCGGCCGAGGGCGAAAAAATGCGCTGGGCGCGGGCCTAGCGGCCGCCGGGAAACCGCTTCGCGGAAGGTAAGTTCGCACGCCGCCGGCCGGGGCCCCCGCCCGCCGGGGGGCGTGGCCAGGAGGCGGCTGGGGGCGGGACGGGGGCGTGGCAGGTCCCGGGCGGTGGGCGGGGCCGAACCCTGACACACCACCCTAACCCTAACCTAACACTAACCCTACCCTAACCCTAACCCTAACCCTAACCCTAACCCTAACCCTTGCCTAACCCTAACCCTAACCCTAACCCTAACCCTAACCCAAACCCTAACCCTAACCCGAACCCACCCTAACCCTAACCCTAACCCTAACACTAACCCTAACCTAACCCTAACCTAACCCTAACCCTAACCCTAACCTAACCAAACCCTATGCCGCCAGGGGCGTTTCCGAGCGGCCCGAGGCGAAAAAATGGCGCTGGGCGCGGGCCTAGCGGCCGCCGGAACCGCTTCGCGGAAGGTAAGTCGCGCGCCGCCGGCCGGGGCCCCCGCCCGCCGGGGGGGCGTGGCCAGGAGGCGGCTGGGGGCGGGACGGGGGCGTGCATGTCCCGGGCGGTGGGCGGGGCCGACCCTGACACTCACCCTAACCCAACCCTAACCCACCCTAACCCTAACCCTAAACCCAAACCCTATGCCGCCAGGGGGCGTTTCCGAGCGGCCCGAGGGCGAAAAAATGGCGCTGGGCGCGGGCCTAGCGGCCGCCGGGAACCGCTTCGCGGAAGGTAAGTCGCACG
>NW_022142099.1:0-7500 GCF_007565055.1 Rhinopithecus roxellana | reverse complement strand
GGGCCCCCGCCCGCCGGGGGGGCGTGGCCAGGAGGCGGCTGGGGGCGGGACGGGGGCGTGGCATGTCCCGGGCGGTGGGCGGGGCCGAACCCTGACACTCACCCTAACCCTAACCCTAACCCTAACCCTAACCCTAACACTAACCCTAACCCTAACCCTAACCCTAACCCTAACCCAAACCCTATGCCGCCAGGGGGCGTTTCCGGGCGGCCCGAGGGCGAAAAAATGGCGCTGGGCGCGGGCCTAGCGGCCGCCGGGAACCGCTTCGCGGAAGGTAAGTCGCGCGCCGCCGGCCGGGGCCCCCGCCCGCCGGGGGGGCGTGGCCAGGAGGCGGCTGGGGGCGGGACGGGGGCGTGGCATGTCCCGGGCGGTGGGCGGGGCCGAACCCTGACACTCACCCTAACCCTAACCCTAACCCTAACCCTAACACTACCCTAACCCTAACCCTAACCCTAACCCTAACCCAAACCCTATGCCGCCAGGGGGCGTTTCCGAGCGGCCCGAGGGCGAAAAAATGGCGCTGGGCGCGGGCCTAGCGGCCGCCGGGAACCGCTTCGCGGAAGGTAAGTCGCGCGCCGCCGGCCGGGGCCCCCGCCCGCCGGGGGGGCGTGGCCAGGAGGCGGCTGGGGCGGGACGGGGGCGTGGCATGTCCCGGGCGGTGGGCGGGGCCGAACCCTGACACTCACCCTAACCCTAACCCTAACCCTAACCCTAACCCTAACCCTAACCCTAACCCTAACCCTAACCCTAACCCTAACCCAAACCCTATGCCGCCAGGGGGCGTTTCCGAGCGGCCCGAGGGCGAAAAAATGGCGCTGGGCGCGGGCCTAGCGGCCGCCGGGAACCGCTTCGCGGAAGGTAAGTCGCGCGCCGCCGGCCGGGGCCCCCGCCCGCCGGGGGGGCGTGGCCAGGAGGCGGCTGGGGGCGGGACGGGGGCGTGGCATGTCCCGGGCGGTGGGCGGGGCCGAACCCTGACACTCACCCTAACCCTAACCCTAACCCTAACCCTAACCCTAACCCTAACCCTAACCCTAACCCTAACCCTAACCCTAACCCAAACCCTATGCCGCCAGGGGGCGTTTCCGGGCGGCCCGAGGGCGAAAAAATGGCGCTGGGCGCGGGCCTAGCGGCCGCCGGGAACCGCTTCGCGGAAGGTAAGTCGCGCGCCGCCGGCCGGGGCCCCCGCCCGCCGGGGGGGCGTGGCCAGGAGGCGGCTGGGGCGGGACGGGGCGTGGCATGTCCCGGGCGGTGGGCGGGGCCGAACCCTGACACTCACCCTAACCCTAACCCTAACCCTAACCCTAACCCTAACCTAACCCTAACCCTAACCCTAACCCTAACCCAAACCCTATGCCGCCAGGGGGCGTTTCCGGGCGGCCCGAGGGCGAAAAAATGGCGCTGGGCGCGGGCCTAGCGGCCGCCGGGAACCGCTTCGCGGAAGGTAAGTCGCGCGCCGCCGGCCGGGGCCCCCGCCCGCCGGGGGGGCGTGGCCAGGAGGCGGCTGGGGGCGGGACGGGGGCGTGGCAGGTCCCGGGCGGTGGGCGGGGCCGAACCCTGACACTCACCCTAACCCTAACCCTAACCCTAACCCTAACACTAACCCTAACCCTAACCCTAACCCTAACCCTAACCCTAACCCAAACCCTATGCCGCCAGGGGGCGTTTCCGGGCGGCCCGAGGGCGAAAAAAATGGCGCTGGGCGCGGGCCTAGCGGCCGCCGGGAACCGCTTCGCGGAAGGTAAGTCGCGCGCCGCCGGCCGGGGCCCCCGCCCGCCGGGGGGGCGTGGCCAGGAGGCGGCTGGGGGCGGGACGGGGGCGTGGCATGTCCCGGGCGGTGGGCGGGGCCGAACCCTGACACTCACCCTAACCCTAACCCTAACCCTAACCCTAACCCTAACCCTAACCCTAACCCTAACCTAACCCTAACCCTAACCCAAACCCTATGCCGCCAGGGGGCGTTTCCGAGGCGGCCCGAGGGCGAAAAAAATGGCGCTGGGCGCGGGCCTAGCGGCCGCCGGGAACCGCTTCGCGGAAGGTAAGTCGCGCGCCGCCGGCCGGGGCCCCCGCCCGCCGGGGGGGCGTGGCCAGGAGGCGGCTGGGGGCGGGACGGGGGCGTGGCATGTCCCGGGCGGTGGGCGGGGCCGAACCCTGACACTCACCCTACCCTCACCCTAACCCTAACCCTAACACTAACCCTAACCCTAACCCTAACCCTAACCCTAACCCTAACCCAAACCCTATGCCGCCAGGGGGCGTTTCCGGGCGGCCCGAGGGCGAAAAAATGGCGCTGGGCGCGGGCCTAGCGGCCGCCGGGAACCGCTTCGCGGAAGGTAAGTCGCGCGCCGCCGGCCGGGGCCCCCGCCCGCCGGGGGGGCGTGGCCAGGAGGCGGCTGGGGGCGGGACGGGGCGTGGCAGGTCCCGGGCGGTGGGCGGGGCCGAACCCTGACACTCACCCTAACCCTAACCCTAACCCTAACCCTAACCCTAACCCTAACCCTAACCCTAACCCTAACCCTAACCCTAACCCAAACCCTATGCCGCCAGGGGGCGTTTCCGGGCGGCCCGAGGGCGAAAAAATGGCGCTGGGCGCGGGCCTAGCGGCCGCCGGGAACCGCTTCGCGGAAGGTAAGTCGCGCGCCGCCGGCCGGGGCCCCCGCCCGCCGGGGGGGCGTGGCCAGGAGGCGGCTGGGGGCGGGACGGGGGCGTGGCATGTCCCGGGCGGTGGGCGGGGCCGAACCCTGACACTCACCCTGACCCTAACCCTAACCCTAACCCTAACCCTAACCCTAACCCTAACCCTAACCCTAACCCTAACCCTAACCCAAACCCTATGCCGCCAGGGGGCGTTTCCGGGCGGCCCGAGGGCGAAAAAATGGCGCTGGGCGCGGGCCTAGCGGCCGCCGGGAACCGCTTCGCGGAAGGTAAGTCGCGCGCCGCCGGCCGGGGGCCCCCGCCCGCCGGGGGGGCGTGGCCAGGAGGCGGCTGGGGGCGGGACGGGGCGTGGCAGGTCCCGGGCGGTGGGCGGGGCCGAACCCTGACACTCACCCTCACCCTAACCCTAACCCTAACCCTAACCCTAACCCTAACACTAACCCTAACCCTAACCCTAACCCTAACCCTAACCCAAACCCTATGCCGCCAGGGGGCGTTTCCGGGCGGCCCGAGGGCGAAAAAATGGCGCTGGGCGCGGGCCTAGCGGCCGCCGGGAACCGCTTCGCGGAAGGTAAGTCGCGCGCCGCCGGCCGGGGCCCCCGCCCGCCGGGGGGGCGTGGCCAGGAGGCGGCTGGGGGCGGGACGGGGGCGTGGCAGGTCCCGGGCGGTGGGCGGGGCCGAACCCTGACACTCACCTCACCCTACCCTAACCCTAACCCTAACCCTAACCCTAACCCTAACCCTAACCCTAACCCTAACCCTACCCTAACCCTAACCCTAACCCTAACCCAAACCCTATGCCGCCAGGGGGCGTTTCCGAGCGGCCCGAGGGCGAAAAAATGGCGCTGGGCGCGGGCCTAGCGGCCGCCGGGAACCGCTTCGCGGAAGGTAAGTCGCGCGCCGCCGGCCGGGGCCCCCGCCCGCCGGGGGGGCGTGGCCAGGAGGCGGCTGGGGGCGGGACGGGGGCGTGGCATGTCCCGGGCGGTGGGCGGGGCCGAACCCTGACACTCACCCTAACCCTAACCCTAACCCTAACCCTAACCCTAACACTAACCCTAACCCTAACCCTAACCCTAACCCAAACCCTATGCCGCCAGGGGGCGTTTCCGAGCGGCCCGAGGGCGAAAAAATGGCGCTGGGCGCGGGCCTAGCGGCCGCCGGGAAACCGCTTCGCGGAAGGTAAGTCGCGCGCCGCCGGCCGGGGCCCCCGCCCGCCGGGGGGGCGTGGCCAGGAGGCGGCTGGGGGCGGGACGGGGCGTGGCAGGTCCCGGGCGGTGGGCGGGGCCGAACCCTGACACTCACCCTAACCCTAACCCTAACCCTAACCCTAACACTAACCCTAACCCTAACCCTAACCCTAACCCTAACCCAAACCCTATGCCGCCAGGGGGCGTTTCCGAGCGGCCCGAGGGCGAAAAAAATGGCGCTGGGCGCGGGCCTAGCGGCCGCCGGGAACCGCTTCGCGGAAGGTAAGTCGCGCGCCGCCGGCCGGGGCCCCCGCCCGCCGGGGGGGCGTGGCCAGGAGGCGGCTGGGGGCGGGACGGGGGCGTGGCAGGTCCCGGGCGGTGGCGGGGCCGAACCCTGACACTCACCCTAACCCTAACCCTAACCCTAACCCTAACCCTAACACTAACCCTAACCTAACCCTAACCCTAACCCTAACCCAACCCTATGCCGCCAGGGGGCGTTTCCGAGCGGCCCGAGGGCGAAAAAATGGCGCTGGGCGCGGGCCTAGCGGCCGCCGGGAACCGCTTCGCGGAAGGTAAGTCGCGCGCCGCCGGCCGGGGCCCCCGCCCGCCGGGGGGGCGTGGCCAGGAGGCGGCTGGGGGCGGGACGGGGGCGTGGCAGGTCCCGGGCGGTGGGCGGGGCCGAACCCTGACACTCACCCTAACCCTAACCCTAACCCTAACCCTAACCCTAACCCTAACCCTAACCCTAACCCTAACCCTAACCCAAACCCTATGCCGCCAGGGGGCGTTTCCGAGCGGCCCGAGGGCGAAAAAATGGCGCTGGGCGCGGGCCTAGCGGCCGCCGGGAACCGCTTCGCGGAAGGTAAGTCGCGCGCCGCCGGCCGGGGCCCCCGCCCGCCGGGGGGGCGTGGCCAGGAGGCGGCTGGGGGCGGGACGGGGGCGTGGCATGTCCCGGGCGGTGGGCGGGGCCGAACCCTGACACTCACCCTAACCCTAACCCTAACCCTAACCCTAACCCTAACCCTAACCCTAACCCTAACCCTAACCCTAACCCTAACCAAACCCTATGCCGCCAGGGGGCGTTTCCGAGCGGCCCGAGGGCGAAAAAATGGCGCTGGGCGCGGGCCTAGCGGCCGCCGGGAACCGCTTCGCGGAAGGTAAGTCGCGCGCCGCCGGCCGGGGCCCCCGCCCGCCGGGGGGGCGTGGCCAGGAGGCGGCTGGGGGCGGGACGGGGGCGTGGCATGTCCCGGGCGGTGGGCGGGGCCGAACCCTGACACTCACCCTAACCCTAACCCTAACCCTAACCCTAACCTAACCCTAACCCTAACCCTAACCCTAACCCTAACCCTAACCCAAACCCTATGCCGCCAGGGGGCGTTTCCGAGCGGCCCGAGGGCGAAAAAATGGCGCTGGGCGCGGGCCTAGCGGCCGCCGGGAACCGCTTCGCGGAAGGTAAGTCGCGCGCCGCCGGCCGGGGCCCCCGCCCGCCGGGGGGGCGTGGCCAGGAGGCGGCTGGGGGCGGGACGGGGCGTGGCAGGTCCCGGGCGGTGGGCGGGGCCGAACCCTGACACTCACCCTAACCCTAACCCTAACCCTAACCCTAACCCTAACCCTAACCCTAACCCTAACCCTAACCCTAACCCTAACCCTAACCCAAACCCTATGCCGCCAGGGGGCGTTTCCGAGCGGCCCGAGGGCGAAAAAATGGCGCTGGGCGCGGGCCTAGCGGCCGCCGGGAACCGCTTCGCGGAAGGTAAGTCGCGCGCCGCCGGCCGGGGCCCCCGCCCGCCGGGGGGGCGTGGCCAGGAGGCGGCTGGGGGCGGGACGGGGGCGTGGCATGTCCCGGGCGGTGGGCGGGGCCGAACCCTGACACTCACCCTAACCCTAACCCTAACCCTAACCCTAACCCTAACACTAACCCTAACCCTAACCCTAACCCTAACCCTAACCTAACCCAAACCCTATGCCGCCAGGGGGCGTTTCGAGCGGCCCGAGGGCGAAAAAATGGCGCTGGGCGCGGGCCTAGCGGCCGCCGGGAACCGCTTCGCGGAAGGTAAGTCGCGCGCCGCCGGCCGGGGCCCCCGCCCGCCGGGGGGGCGTGGCCAGGAGGCGGCTGGGGGCGGGACGGGGGCGTGGCAGGTCCCGGGCGGTGGGCGGGGCCGAACCCTGACACTCACCCCTAACCCTAACCCTAACCCTAACCCTAACCCTAACCCTAACCCTAACCCTAACCCTAACCCTAACCAAACCCTATGCCGCCAGGGGGCGTTTCCGGGCGGCCCCGAGGGCGAAAAAATGGCGCTGGGCGCGGGCCTAGCGGCCGCCGGGAACCGCTTCGCGGAAGGTAAGTCGCGCGCCGCCGGCCGGGGCCCCCGCCCGCCGGGGGGCGTGGCCAGGAGGCGGCTGGGGGCGGGACGGGGGCGTGGCATGTCCCGGGCGGTGGGCGGGGCCGAACCCTGACACTCACCTAACCCTAACCCTACCCTACCTAAACCCCAACCCTAACCCTAACCCAACCCTAACCCAACCCTAACCCAACCCAACCCATACTTATGCCGCAAGGGGGCGTTTCGGGCGGCCCGAGGGCGAAAAAAATGGCGATGGGCGCGGGCCTAGCGGCCGACGGGACAACGCTTCGCGGAAGGTAAGTCGCGCGCCGCCGGCCGGGGCCCCCCGCCCGCAGGGGGGGCGTGGCCAGGAGGCGGCTGGGGGCGGGACGGGGCGTGGCAGGTCCCGGGCGGTGGGCGGGGCCGAACCCCTGACAACTCACAACCCTAACCCTAACCCTAACCCTAAACCCTAACACTAACCCTAACCCTAACCCTAACCCTAACCCTAACCCAAACCCTATGCCGCCAGGGGGCGTTTACGAGGCGGACCGAGGGCGAAAAAATGGAGCTGGGCGCGGGCCTAGCGGCGCCGGGAACCGCTTCGAGGAAGGTAAGTCGCGCGCCGCCGGCCGGGGACCCCGACCGCCGGGGGGGCGTGGCCAGGAGGCGGCTGGGGGCGGGAACGGGGGCGTTGGCAGGTACGGGCGGTGGGCCGGGCCGAACCCTGACACTCACTACCCTAACCCTAACCCTAACCCTAACACTAACCTAACCCTAACCCTAACCCTAACCCTACCCTAACCCAAACCCTATGCCGCCAGGGGGCGTTTCCGAGCGGCCCGAGGGCGAAAAAATGGCGCTGGGCGCGGGCCTAGCGGCCGCCGGGAACCGCTTCGCGGAAGGTAAGTCGCGCGCCGCCGGCCGGGGCCCCCGCCCGCCGGGGGGGCGTGGCCAGGAGGCGGCTGGGGGCGTGGACAGGTGGCAGGGCGGTGGGCGGGGCCGAACCCTGACACTCACCCTAACCCTAACCCTAACCTAACCCTAACCCTAACCCTAACCCTAACCTAACCCTAACCCTAACCCAAACCCTATGCCGCCAGGGGGCGTTTCCGGCGGCCCGAGGGCGAAAAAATGGCGCTGGGCGCGGGCCTAGCGGCCGCCGGGAACCGCTTCGCGGAAGGTAAGTCGCGCGCCGCCGGCCGGGGCCCCCGCCCGCCGGGGGGGCGTGGCCAGGAGGCGGCTGGGGGCGGGACGGGGGCGTGGCATGTCCCGGGCGGTGGGCGGGGCCGAACCCTGACACTCACCCTAACCCTAACCCTAACCCTAAC